>NC_142010.1:15435742-15702361 GCF_049901735.1 Notechis scutatus | reverse complement strand
GAGAGATGAATGCATTTGGGGGGCCCAAGATCGGCTTGAACCTTCAAACTCCTCCACCCTTCAATTAGGTGGTCCCGGCCGAGGGCGGGTGATAATGAGAACCAATGATATCTTCAGGTGAAGAAGATGATAATTTGGATGATTGCTGGGGGTGAATGTCCGGGACAAGAGGCTGATCTCACGAAGCAAGGAGGGAACCAACGAGGATACAGTCGAGAGGCAGACCAGCAATTAGACTAATTAGTTACTCTATAAAAGGAGAGATAGTGACTTTGCACTTTGTCCGGAACAAAGTGTCTATTTACAAGAGAACTGAAGAGCACAGTTTGGAGGATTTTGAAGTCTGAAATATCTTGTTGGGATTTGGGATTTAATTAAGTTGGAACTTCCCCTTATTGGAATTATTTGTGAAGAGGTTTTGATCCCTGAAGAATCTTGTTGACTCTTGGATTTAGTTCGTTGGAACTTTTACTTAGTGGAGCTACTCTGTGAAAATTCCTGTTTGCTGCCTTTCTTTACAAGGACTGTTGCTTTCAGCCTTATCTGTTTACTTTAAAGGTGGGACATAACATTTTCACTGTTCACTCTATCTTTAAGCCAGGACAAACAAACAAAATGAAAAACGCTTACCAGCCTTTTTGAATAGCACCAAAATAAAACACCCAGCAAAGTATATATACAGTATATATAACCTCTATGGATTATATGGCTCTCACCTCTTAATCTTTATGGGAAGAGAGTTTGACGAAACCCAGCCCAGGCCTTAAAAGGCGTTTGGAAAGGCAGCGTGAAGGCTCCAAGCAGCCAAGAGAACCCCAAGTGGTCTCTCTGAAGCCTCTTCAAGCGGAAACTGTCACAGGAGACAGCTGGAAACAATGTGGCCCCTTGATGGGGTGGGCAGTTTAGCTGCCCCATTTCTTTACTTCTCAAATGCATCGGCTTCACAATGACCTCAAAATGGAACATCTGATCGGCGGCTACCGCCTTGTGTTGGAAGAGAGGACAGAGAGCATCTGTTCAGGTGACTGGAGAAAAAGTGGAATTGCAAAACAAAGAAAGGAAACTAGTGAAAAGGAATATGAATCTCAAATATTAAGAGAGAGAGGGGAGAGGAGAGGAGGAGGAGATCATCATGAATAAACAGAGAAAAAGAAAATGAAAAAGCAAAATAAGAAGAGCTGAAGACTCCACTGAAGTTATGTAAAGATTCGTCCACAGTTGGAGTCAATAATGACACACAAAAAGATATTTGCTACACTGGGTGATTTAAATAGAGGGAAAAGTGGTTAAAATCAATTTTAAAAGAATTGAGTTAACCTGTTTTTTTCCCTTTGTTTATCTATTTCTTTATTCTCGTTTGACCCAGAAACTTTAATGAGCAATATTTGAAAAATAGCCTCAACTTAGCAGGGAGCCTCTGAAACCGTGAGCATTTGTCCCTCACCCAATGACCTCCAAATATTTGTATATGTTGATTTCAGAAGCAGCTACTTGCCGGGTTTCTAGACACCTGTGTCAACCATTCTTTTGACCCGCTTGTGCACAAGAGAGATGTTACTAGCAAGCAGCAAAGGCACAATAATAATGTTGGCTAAAGTTCACCGAAAGCTTACAAAACCTTTCTAATATTTAATAATAAGCTTCTAACAGTATGGCCCTGGAAGGATGTCTAGCTTTGAAGTAAAACAGCCAAATTTCTCCTCATCCTAAACCTACATGCACATGGAAAATCAAGGCTGGGACAATAGACTACCAGCACAAGCTGTAGGGACATAGTAACTACACGGTGACAAGTGCAACATGGGGATTCAAGGAACTAGGAAGAGAGATCCTCTCAAGGAACTCTGATTACAAAAACGTTGACCTGACATGATAGCACACTACTTAGTAGACTATCAAATCCGTAGATCCGCTGCTCTTCAATGGAAGAAGAAGGGGGATGGTCAAGTAATCCTTCTTTTGATGTAACCTGAATATATTAATCCTATATTGATTCTGTATAACGCACATGAACCTTGGAGGAGTGGACCAGATGTCCAACTGTCACCTCTGGAAGAGCAGAAACAGGATGAGAAGGGACCATAAAAAATTCTAGCCCTGAAGAAGCTCCTGGAACTCGCAAGATACTTCCTAGAGAAGGAGGAGGGAATTAACTTGTTGGTTCTTTTTTCTCATACATCCACATCTGAATGAGGGGAGGGGTTTTATCTTCCTTTATCTGGCGGGACTGTCTGCCTGGGGGTATCTTTGACTCTGATTTGCCTAGTGTTGAGATAAAACCCCTTTCAATAAAGGATTCCTTTGAAAACCTATTTTCAAGTTCATTCTTTTTTTGGTTGAAGGGAAAATCCAATGCTTACGGTAGACCATCAACAAGATTGGGTAATAAAGACCAGCATTGTTCTTGATGGCTACTCCCATTATTTTGTCCTGCTTTTCCATATGTATTCTACATGCCATGTCATACCATCACATCCATGTTCATGACCTAAGGACCTCTTGTGGATGCTTGGCAAGATAGCCATCTTCCCCTATCAAAAGCTTCCTTCACAAACACCTGCTTTTAAGTGTTCCATGTGTGGATATGGCTGGGGAACAGATCAAAGGTACAGATATTTCCACAATGCTAGGAAGTATCACTCACCACTTTTCAGTAAATGTGTTCAAACTGGACTCTAAAGCCTCAACTATATCCCCTCTCAAAATAAGCACTTTGTAATGTGTCCCAAGATCATCTACATTTTATGACAGAAAAAATCCTTACAAATTGTATTTTATTAATTTAATCTAAGGTTACAGGTAAATGTAATACAATCTGTTTTAGCTATTGCAAGCCCTTGTCACACCTTCCTATAAGAGCAAAGCCTGTGTACATTTTATAAGCTTTCTTACCACTATGGCTCCTTTAGTGAAAAGGAAACTCGCTCTGAAGCTCTTGTCATGCTAAGTGTACATTTACATGGATTTTTGGGGGAAGATTCTGTGACATAAAGACACTTTTGATTGACAAATACTTTTGAGTTCAGTTATTTTTCATATCCAGAACAGTACTTGTTTTGAGATTTGGAACACAGATAATTAATTGATAGCTACCAAGTAATACTCAATTAACTAATTCTACATTATCACCTAGGTTGATAACTACCACCTCAGGGTGTATTTTTAGTATGCTAATGACAAACACAGTGTTTGCCCTGGATCCATCTTGATTCAGATTTAGGGCTGTCACTGGGGGGATGGGCACCTCTGGGAACCTCTGAGTGTAGTGAGGATAGCCACAACATTCTTTCGCCAGAGCTCAAGTAGAATCCCTGGAGCTTGGCGGGAGTTCAGAATTAATATAGCTATAGTATAGCATGGGAAAAATGTGTGAATTAAGATTCAGGTTTTCCCCAGATGTGCCAATATGACCTCTCTAATAATTCTTACTTGGATGGACATTGTCTCCCAGTGCTGAGTTTGGTTGGAACATTGACACAGTTTATCTCCAGGCCTTCTCTGGATACCTCTAACCGCTGCTTAAGCTATCGTATCACTTCCTTGATTTCTGCAAGGGCTACTTTGCTTTTTCATAGATACCTATGCTCAGCCATTGCGGTTGGGTGGATGGCATAGCTTTGAAATAAAAACTAGGAAAATTTCTCCTCACCCTAAACCTGCTTGCAAAGGGAAAAGGCTCTAAGGCTGGGATTTTAGACAACCAGCAGCAAGTTGGAGGGATATGGTAACTACCATGGTGACAAGTGCAACATTGGCATTGCTAAAAGAAGAGCCGAGACACAGATCCTCCTGAAGGAAATTATCTGCTTACAAAACATTGACCCTGACATGACAGCACATACTTAGTAGACCATCAACAAGATTGGGTAATAAGACCAGCATTGTTCTTTGATGGCTACTCCCATTATTTTTGTCCTGCTTTTCCATATGTATTCTACATGCCATGTCATACCATCACATCCATGTTGATGACTCATGACCTCTTGGATGCTTGGCAAGATAGTCATCTTCCCCTACCAACATCTTGCTTTAAGTGCTCTACGTGTGGATAAGGCTCAGAACAGACTCAAAGGTACAGATATTTCCACAATGCTAGGAAGAATCACTATGCCACTTTTCAGTAAATGTGTTCAAACTGGACTCTAAAACCCTCAACTATGGCCCCTCTAAAAATAAGCACATTTGTAATGTGTCCCAAGATCATTCATTATATGACAGAAAAAATCCATACAAATTGTATTTTATTAATTTAATCTAAGGTTACAGGTAAATGTAATACAATCTGTTTTAGCTTTTGCAAACCCCTTGTCACCTTCACAAGAGCAAAGCCTGTACATTTATAAGCCTTCTTACCATTATGGCTCCTTTGGTGAAAAGGAAACTCTCGCTCTGAAGCTCTTGTCATGCTATATACATTTACATGGATTTCTGGAGGAAGATTCTGTGACATAAAGACACTTTTGACTGACAAATACTTTGAGTTCAGTTTTTTTCATGTCCAAGAAGCAGTAACTGTTTTGCGATTTGGAACACAGATGTAGCAGAGGTCTCCCATGCATCCCTGGAGTGCTTATCCTAACTATATTTCTTGCCCCACAGTTTCCCAAAGTCCATTTCCTTTTCTGATACTTCAGCATGTCTTACCGCAGCATACTTTAAGTTCTCTCTTTACTCTTATTTTGGAGCCATCAAGAGAAGGTGAGAACAGAGAACTACAGAGTTAGGACACAGAGCCTCTGAATTGCATCTTCTAATTCAGCATCACTATAACGCCATTTTCCTTACAGTTTTCCTTCTTGCATTATATAATGCGAAGCAGAGTGGAAAGGTGGATTGGGACAAGATTAAACAAAGGAAAGCTCAAACTATAACAGGGGCTTTAGGACCAATTGCATTTTTCTCTGCAACTCTTGTTCTAGTGGATATATTCATCAGAAGGAGTTTCTTGAAATGATTAATCTTTTAATCTCCATTGGTTAACCTCCACTCATTTTTGCCTCAGAACCTCCTACTTAGCTAAAACCATAAGCAAGGATTGAGCCTCCACCTTGTCTTATTTGGATAATATTGAAGTAGGTCTAGCGTTTATGAAGATTACTATCCAAGAAGACTCTTGCATGAGGTTTCAGATTACTATTCCTGTTGAGGCTCCTGCCATCCTGAATTGATGATACTCCTGTGTGGATCCATTTATATAAAGCTTCTTCAGGACTCCATGATTTCATATGGTTTTTCTCCTGTGGATCTTGTTATGATAATTAAGGGAAATATATCGCTGAAGCTCTTTCCACATTAAATGCAGTTGTAAGGTCTCTCCCAAAGGGGGATCCTTTTATGGGAACTAAGGGAAACATTATCATTGAAAACTTTCCACACTCCATGCATTTGTGTGGTTTATCCCGTGTGGACCATCTTATGGAAGTAAGTTGACCTCTTAGGACTAAAAGTCTTTCTACACTCGATGCATTTATGTGGCAGCTACCTGTATGGATTGTTACTATGGGAAGTAAGACCACCAGACCTTCCCACATTGCATGAATTTATATGGCTTCTCCCCTGTGTGGATCCCTTCTTGGGAAGTAAGGAACTTGTTTCCAAGAAAAAGAGCGAAAGTCCGATTGTATTTTTTCCATTGTCTCTGCTTATAGCATCTTCCCCTTTGTTTCGGATTGGAAACTGTTCATTTATAAGCAATTTAGCTTTGATTAACTTTACACTTTTCCAAATACATTTCTTCCTTGTTTCCCTTGCTGGACAAGGAATTGCACTGAAGGATCAATGGATGAACTCTCCCACTTCCAATTATCTGGCTATTTTCTCTCATAATTTTCTTTTTCCATTTTTCCTGTAGGTATCTTTATCTTGTCTTCATGCTGGATCACATGGAATGGCTCTTCAGAATCTTTATTTGCCTGCCCATTATAGCCTCCAAAGAAAAATGAAAATGGTAACAAGGTTAGGGATAAATATCAAAGTGTAGAAAGTCAAGTGAATTTCTTTCTCAATTTTTGTGAAATTGCAATATACAGGGAATCCTCAAGTTACAAATATAATGGAGACTGTCAATCACATTTGTACCACAAGGATTTGTTAAATGGATCCCATTAAATGAATCAGCCCCAATACCAATTCTTCCCCACCCCCATGCATCAGGTAAAGTGCCTTCTGTCAGGGTTCCAAGTAACACCCCCAACAGAATCAACTCTCCAAGGCAGGCATCTTTCATTTATTAGAGATGTCATCTTGGACCATCAGGGGAAAACCCAAATCTGAAAGCCCTGCATTTTCCCCATCCCAAAGTTAAATCAAAGTTCCTTCCCCTCTAAGCACACATGCATCACATGGCCCAATCCAGTCACTGTCCCAACTTCAGTTAACTTCCAGGCATGCTTCCCCAGGTGCTGGCAAGATGTCCTTCACTCCCAAGGAATGTTATGTTTATATACCCCACACTATCTCTACCTCCCCCTTCTCATAGCTTGCCCAGCCACAACTCCAGGTGATGAGTCTGCCCCCCCTCAGATGAGGATACCCTGAAATGAGATAAGTGACAGGGGGTTAGTCATGCTGTTCCTAATCACTTCTTCCCCACCGGGGGTCCCTTTGGCTTGCAACTGGAACTGTTTTAATAACCTATATTCTTTCACATCCCAGCTCTTCATCCAGGTAGACTCTGACAAAGGGTATCTATTCCAGTGGACTAAATATTGCAAGCAACCCTAGTGTAACCTGGAGTCCAATATTTTCTTAACCTCATAGTGGGTCTCACCCTGTACCACATGTGGTTTAGGGGCTGCCCTGTTCCTCAGTCTGTGAGTTAACTACAGGCTTTAAGCTGCTATGGAAAACTGGATGCACTTTCCGTAGCAGGCATGGAAGACTAAGTTGTACTGTCACTGGGTTAATTACTTTCACTATTAAGAATGGCCCTAGAAACTTAGGTCCAAGTTTCTTCCTAGGCAATTTTAGCTTAATGTATTTTGTTGACAGGTATACATGATCTCCCACCTGGAATTGGGGCTGGAGTGATTGGTGCTTATCCGCCTGTTTTTTGTATGCCTTTGCCAGCTCAGCCAGGGCTCATGTCGTATTCTCCCAACCCAGTCTAAACAATTCCATTCACTCTGCCAGGGTCATGGATGATGGTGGCTCTCAAGGCATGGGAACAAAGCCCATGCTGTTAGTGACCTGGAAGGGGGGCAGTCCAGTGCTATTGTGCATTGCATTATTGTAAGCCACCTCTGCAACAGGCAGCAAGTCCGCCCAGTTGTTTTGTTGCTATACCATCTCAGGTACTGCTCTATCATGGCATCTGTACGTTCCACAGCTCCATTAGTACTTGGATGAAAAGCTGAGCTAAGCCCCTGGGTCGATCCTATGGACTTCAGGAACTCCCACCAGAACTTTGCTGTGAACTGAACCCCTCAAGATGACCCTGAGGAGCACTCCTTACAACCGGTATACTTGCTTTATGAACATCCTGGCTTTATGAATTTATGAAATTTATGAATTTCCTGACAGAGGGTAACCACAAGCAGGCAGTGAAATGGGCTTGCTTCGAGAATAAGTCAATCACAGTCCAAATGACTGTATTCCCTCCACTCTCTGGGAGATCAACTGTAAATTTCCTCCCAGGGCCAGCAGGAGTCAGGGACTTGTTGGAGAAGCTCAGGGGGCTTCCCCAGTCTCACCTTTATGGCTGCACATATAGTACAACTCTTAACATAATTTTCTACATCTGCCTTCATCTTGGGCCACCAGAATTGCCTTCTGGTTAAGTGGAGGGTCTTTCAGAATCTGAAGTGAATGGCCAAATGACAGTCATGGTTGTGCTATAGGAACTGGAGTCTCAAGCTGGCAGGGGCCTAGAGTTTGGTCCCTTTCCAGGCCAATTCCTCCCTTAGGTCCCAGTTCTCACTTGGACAGCTACAAGTGCAGACTTCAATGCTGCTGTCATTTGATCCCCTCAGGGGTCATCCCGACATCTAGTTTGACCCTGGGGATGACTTGAACTACCTGCTGGGAAGGGGGAATGATCATGTGCACGACCTCCTCTCACAAACTGCTAAACTGTGACTTTCTTGACAAGGCATCTGCGAGCAGGTTCTCTCCCCCCGTGATACATTTTAGCTCAAAGTTGAACCACTTAAAATACTGCACCCAGTGGAGTTTTCAGGAGGTCTTTAGCACCTCAAGGTTCTTATGGTCCATCCAAACATCAAAAGGCAATTTACTCCCTTCCAGGAAGTGCTGCCAGGAGGAGGGCCCATCTTACTGCATAGGTTTCCTTTTCCCGTACTGCCCGCCTTTTGGTGTCCATGAGCTTCTTGGACACATAGGCGCAGGGCTAGAGTTGGCGCTGGGAGTGCTTTTGCAAGAGTACTGCTGCTCCGGTTATGTCACCAGTATTGGCTTGTACGATGAATGGCCACTCAGGGTTGGGCTGCTGAATGGGTTCTTCTGCAAAGAGCTTTTTTAGTTTTTTGAATGCTCTCTGGCAGTCCAGTGACCAAACCAGTGGTTGACTCGGCCACAGCTTCAGAGTAGCCCCTCCTGTTTTCAGCAGCTCCATCAGGGGCAAGGCTCCGCAAAAGATGGAATGAATTGTCTGCAAAAGTTGGCCAACCCCAGAAAGCTCTGGAGGTGCTTGCGGGTCAGTGGGGGTTGCCAGACCAGCACTGCTTTTACTTTTCCTGGATCCATCTTGATTCCTTGATTTGACACACTGTAGCCCAAATAGTCCAGGACAGTCTTAAGAAACCCGTATTTTGACAGCTTTGCATAGAGTTTTGCGGCCAGATTTTTCAGAACTTCCTGTACTAGCTTAATGTGTTCTTCTAGTATCTCGCTGAATATGAGAATGTCATTCAGGGAAACTGAGACCCCCTTATACAGGTGCTCATGCAGCACCTCATTGATTAGGTGCATGAAGACAGCAGGGGATTCCTGTAGTTCAAACGGCATGACTTTGAACGGGAAGCTGCCTAACAGGCAGTTGAAGGTGGTCTTCCATTCATCCCCTTCCCTGATTCATATCAGGCAATATGCTTCTCTCAGGTCTAGTTTTGTGACCACTTTGCCCTTTGACAGGTGACTTGCTGTGGTGATGCCCAGGACAGAGTCCATTTCCCCGGGACCCAGCCAGCCCAGGGTAATATGCCCATGGTGGGCATATTAATATGCACCACCCCAGTAGGTGGTGTGGATGGCCAGATGGGTTCACCAACTATGACAGAGCAGCCGGCTTTGCTGTAGACCTGGCCAAGACTGCTGACAGCACTAGGGGAAGGCTAGCCAACTGAGCTGCTGCAGTTGGAACCGGACCACGGCAGGGTGGGAACATCAAAGTAGGCCAGTTCAGGATCACTCTGGGCGCTTCAGATCTGCATAGTTGTCTTATGCCCTTAATGCTCATCTGGCTCAACCTCTCAATTTCTTTCCAATATCTCCATTTCCCAGATTCATCTAGCTCAGGTGTCAGCAACCCGCGGCTCCAGAGCTGCAGGTGGCTATTTCATCCCTGTTATGCCTCCCTGTTGGGTGATCCCATCACTGGCTGGCCCCATCCTTTGCCCTCCCCTCCCAGTCACTCCTCAAATGGTCTGAGAACGTAAGGGCGATGGCAGGGGATGGAGACTCACTCCATATTCCAGAATGGGAGCAAAGCATCCCTGTACTGGCCTCATCTCTTGCTGGGTCTCACGGGTGCTTCTTCTGGCCCTTGTTGGTACTGCATGCATCAACAAGGGCCGGAAGAAGCAATTGCAAGACCCCACAAGAGATGAAGCACCAGAGAATCAGAATCAGAGAGAAAGAAGAAAGGAAGAAAAAAAGACAGAGGAAGGAGGGAGGGAGGGAGGAGAGAAAGGGGAAGAGTGAGCAAGAGAAAGCACAGGATCAAATTGTGGGATGCAAAGGAGTCTTTGAGGGTGGAACGCTGATAAGCATGGATTTCTTTGCCTTCTGCATTCCACCCCACGTGAAGCGAACCAAGTGGGCCAGGGTCTCCCTTCCTGCTCAGTGCATCCACTGAGTTCAGCTCCAAAATTCGGCTCACACGTCCGTCCAGACTCCATCTCACCTGCTGCAGCACTCGCCTACACCTGGATGGCTAAGCTGGGTGGCGCACCGCCTGCCTTCCCTCCCAGAGCAGGGAGACGCACCTACCCACTGGCCTCTGCCCACTTAATTTTCCTCACTATAAGGAAATTCCAGGTTGCTTCTCTCCGTTATTAGTTTCCATCCATTGTTTCTTGTCTTGCCCTCTAATGCTTTGGAAAATAAATTGACCCACTCCTCTTTGTCGTAGTCTGTCAAACGCTAGAACATTGCTATCATGTCATTCCTAATCCTTCTTTTCTCTAGACTAGCCAAACCAAAATCCAAGGTCACACTCACAGTTACTGTTTTTGAGCCAGGTTTCCTGTAATCTGGTTTTCTTGCCGAGGTTTAAAATCTTACTTTTCTCCACATTAAATTTCATTTTGTCGGATTCAACCTTGTCTCATTTGGATCAAAAAGGCACAATATGCATACACATGCAAATCTATAGACATGGTGGGGCAGGGGTTAGAATGCAGTACTACAGGCTAATTGATTCTGACAGGCTCATGGTTGATTCATCCTTTCATCCTGAGGTTGGTAAAATAGGATTCAGATTACTGGGAAAAATATGCTGACTTTGCAAACTGCTCAGAGAATGCTGTAAAGCAGTTTGGACTGGCATATAAGCTGAAGTGGAATTGCTATTGCTATATAGTTTCTCCCGAGCATGGATCCTTTTATGACAATTAAGACTATGATTCCGAGCAAAGCTCTTCCCACATTCCATGCATTTATATGGCTTCTCTCCTGTGTGGATTTTGTTATGGGAAGTAAGATCATAGCTCCGAGCAAATGTTTTCCCACAATTCATGCATTTATATGGTTTCTCTCCTGTGTGGATCTTTTTGTGGATATTAAGCCTACTGCTCAGAGCAAAGGTCTTTCCACACTCCATGCATTTATATGGTTTCTCTTCTGTGTGGAGCTTGTTGTGGATAGTAAGAACACTCCTACGAGTAAAGGCCTTTCCACACTGCGTGCATTTATATGGCTTCTCCCCTGTGTGGATCATCTTATGGGAAATAATATGACCTCTTTGAGCAAAAGTCTTTCCACACTCCATACATTTATATGGTTTCTCTTCTGTGTGGATCAATTCATGGGAAGCAAGATAATTCCGTTGAGCAAAGGTCTTTCCACACTCCGTGCATTTATATGGTTTCTCTCCTGTATGGAGCTTTTTGTGGATAGTAAGTCCACTGCTGTGAGTAAAGGCTTTCCCACACTCCATGCATTTATACGGTTTTTCTCCTGTATGGATCTTTTTGTGGATAGTAAGTGTACTGCTCAGGGCAAAGCTCTTTCCA
Organism: Notechis scutatus; assembly: GCF_049901735.1. NCBI lineage: Eukaryota > Metazoa > Chordata > Lepidosauria > Squamata > Elapidae > Notechis > Notechis scutatus. The sequence goes on along the minus strand of NC_142010.1, from coordinate 15,690,950 downwards.
CACTCCATACATATATATGGTTTCTCTCCTGTGTGGAGCTTTTTGTGGATTGTAAGTCCATTGCTATGAGTGAAGGTTTTCCCACACTCCATGCATTTATATGGTTTCTCTCCTGTGTGGACCCTTTTATGGGAAATAAGATGACCTCTTTGAGCAAAAGTCTTTCCACACTCCATACATTTAAATGGCTTTTCCCCTGTGTGGACCATTTTGTGGATAGTAAGTCCACTGCTATGAGTAAAGGTTTTTCCACACTCCATGCATGTATACGGTTTCTCTCCTGAGTGGACCCTTTTATGGGAAATAAGATGACATCTTTGAGCAAAAGTCTTTCCACACTCCATGCATTTAAATGGCTTTTCCCCTGTGTGGACCATCTTGTGGACAGTAAGCCTACTGCTCAGAGCAAAGGTCTTTCCGCACTCCATGCATTTATATGGTTTCTCTCCCGAGTGGATCATCTTATGGGAAATGAGATGACCACGTTGAGCAAAAGTCTTTCCACATTCCATGCATTTATATGGTCTTTCTCCTGAATGGATCATGTTATGGGAAATAAGATGACTTCTTCGAGCAAAGGTCTTTCCACATTGCAAGCATTTATATGGTTTCTCTCCTGTGTGGATCATTTTGTGGTTTCCAAGTCCACTGCTCTGAGCAAAGGTCTTTCCACAGTCCATGCATTTATACGGTTTCTCTCCTGAGTGGAGCCTTATATGTGAAATTAGATTACTGTATGTTCTGAACCTGTTACCACACTCTCTGCATTTGTATAGCTTCTCCCCAGTATGAATCCTTTCATGGGAAGTAAGCTGCCCATTTGTTCTAAAACATTTTCCACATTGCAAACATTTATAAGGCTTCTCTTTTGTGTTAATCACTTTGTGAGATGTAAGGAAGTTATTTTCAAGAGAAAGCAAGTATGTTCCATTGTAATTTTGTCCGTTGTATCTTCTTATAGCTTCTCCTTTGTTTTGGGTTAAATAGTGTTCATTTACATGTAATTTAGCTTTGATTAGATCCATACTTTTCCCAATATATTTTTTCCTTATATTCTCTTGTTGGGCAAGAAAGTCTTGCATCGGAGCATCAGTGGAAGATGAGATTTCCTGATTCCAATTATTTGGTTGGTTTCTCTCATGGCTTTCAAATTCCATTCGAAATCCAAACTTTTCTGTTCCATCTTTTGCATTGATCACTTGGAACGGTTTACAGGAATCTTGATTCTCCTGCCCATTATTACCTTCAAAGCAAAAGAGAAGTGAAAATGTTAACAAGGTTTAAGAAAAAGATCAAACTATAGAAAGTCAAGTCAATTTCCTTTTGAATTTTTCTGAAATTCCATTAGGTTGTATGTTTGCATGCTTACAGTGGTGTGATATAGACCTGATGATTTCTATATTCATAAGTTTTGAAAATATCTAGAAAACATCTTTTTCTTTACAATTATCTATCTATCTATCCATCCATCCATCCATCCAAATATCATTCAAAGTCAGTTTTGAGTCAAGGAATAATCAGAGGAAACATCCAAGGAGGAATTAGAAAACTTAAGATTTATTGGGGTGGGCTAATTTCAGCAGAGACCAGTGAGAAATGAAACAATTATGAAACAAGCTAGTTCTTCTCCTCTGTACTTTGGAGCGACTGCTCGGTGGTGTCTGTCTGTCTGGTGGAATCCCCTCAGCCTGTTCCTTGTTCTCAGAGATTTTGGAGCTAAATCCTTGCTTGAAGCTTCCTATTGGCTTGTAAACACTTTTTGTGCTGAGAATGCAAAGAATTGGAGGCTTCAAGAATGGTTTTTTCACTGCACCAAAGTCCCATCGGCTTGTAAGGACTTTACGGCCAGATCTGGTAAAGTTTTCTGTTCGCAGAGATCAGAGGCCTAAATTACTTTAGTGCAAGATCACACAAGAGCAGTGGTGCAAGATCTCAGGCTACTAATCTCACAAGGTCTTACACTGAAGTATTTTAGGCCAGTGTTCTTTTAAGAATTGAGAGTCCAACTGCACAAAATCCAGGGGAAAAGTCTTTGAAAACGAAGAAGCTTTCCCTTTGTTTGAAAAGCATTTTGCCCAGGATCATTTTGCCATTCATAATTTTGGGACTGGGGCTTAAGTACTTTGGGGGAGGACCAGATCATAACTTGGAATGGCTACATAGAGAACTGTCATAACTCAGGGATTAGCTGTACCCTAGGATGCTCTGAGTCACACTGCATGTGGCCTTCATTCAATTAATTGGATTGGGAGAATGCTCTTCCATGGCCTGAGCATGAAAGTTCTGTTCTCACATAATTTGGGGAGATTTCAAAGGACAAATGAAAAGACACTCCTTTCACATGACCTCCAGAGGACATATAAAAGCACACCTCGTTTTTTTCAGCCTCCACAGATATGTTCAAATAGAAATGAAAAAATATAGATAAGAAATGGCACACAAACCATCTAAGCAATGAGACATTGACTCTTTCCTTCCTTGGAGTACGAGAAGGCCAGATCCTATCCTTCTCCCTCCCAGGAGATGATATCTGATTAGTGATTTTTTAAAATTAAAAACTGTCAGGATAATCTGTCGACTTGAACTCTGATTGGGGACTGGAAAACTCTTACCCAGAGAAAGCACGTTCCTATGGTTTTGAAGCATAACTTCTGAATGCAGTGCTTTTTGGTCAGAATCCAGCTGAGACCATTCCTCCTCAGAGAAATACACAGCCACCTCCTCGAAGGACACAAGATTCTCCTGAACATGGGAAAAAGAACAGAACAGGAGGATTTACAAGATCCGTTCATCTTCATCAATGATTTAGACAAGAGGATAGAAGGGAAACTCATCAAATTTGAAGACAAGATCAAATTGGCAGGAATACCAACACTCCAGAAATAAGCTCGAGATATAGAGAGTTCAAAAAATTGGGCCCCATCTAACAAAATGAAAACAAACAGTGAGAAATATAAAGATCTACATTTAGGAAAGAAAAACCAAACACACAGGCACAGAATAGATGCTACCTGCCTCAACACTACTAAGTGCCACAGGGATCTTGGAATCCTAGTGGACAATCATTTAAACATGAGCCAGCAGTATGCTACAGTTGCCAAAAAACAAAAACAAAAAAAACCAACCAACATAATCATAGAAGGGGATAGAATCAAGATCACATGAAGTGTTAGAATCACTTTATAATGCCTTGGTAAGACCATACTAGGAATATTGCATCCAGTTTTGGTTGTCAGATGTAAAAAAGATATTGGGACTAGAAAGAGTGCAGAGAAGAGCAACAAAAATGATGAGTGGACTCGAGGCTGAAACATATAAAGAACAGTTGCTGGAATTGGGTATCTCTAGTTTAAAGGACTGGGGTGACATGATAGTACTATTCTAAGAAGCAATGGATGGAAACTATTCAAGGAGAGAACCAACCTACAACTAAAGAGAAATTTCCTGACAGTGAGAACAATTAATCAGTGGAATGATGCCTCCAGAAATTATGGATGCTCAAACACTGGAGGTATTTATGAAGAAATTGGACAGCCATTTATCTGAAATGTTATAGAGCTTCCTGCCTGAGCAAGGAGCTGCATTAGAAGATGTTCCAAGTTCCCTATCAACTCTGATATTCTGTTCCATTGTTTCCAAATTCCCAAAGCAGAGATATGCACTAAGTTAAATGGCTATGTGTCACACAAGTCCTAATTTTAGATGAGAAAATGGGCAAATTTGAAAATTGCTTTCCCTGAAAAAATATTTGGGGAAGTTTTATCAAGTTCATTGATTCTGCAAAACCTTCAGTGCCTTTCAGTAAAGTAAATCCCACTTCTGGATCAACTGACCTATCACTCTGTCTATCATCTATTGATCTCGTAGTCTCAGTCATTGGCTGAATGGAAGAAAACAAAGAAGAGAAAATTCCATGGGAAAGTCATTTCTCAGGCCTTGCAAAGTGAGGATGTTTTATCTTCTAATCGAGGTGCAAATCAGAGGATTAGAAATTATTTGGTAGCCAAATAAGTATCTTTATTACATGCTCTATATTGCCACTCCATTTGGATTTTAATATGCTTTATTTTTTTAATATGATTTTTTTTAAACAAGAGGTTATCAATAAGGCTTTTTAAAAATGGTAATGTGCCAATGAGTATTTATTTATTTTTCATTAGCCTTGCACAATTCCAAGTCAAAGAATTACAAAAAGAATGGGTCTCTAGCAGTTCCTGACACTGTGATACATTTATTCCTAATTCTTGACTTTTTTAAAAATTGCTTCTTGTAAACTCAAAGTTGGAAGAATACCTAGCAGAACAAGACAACCAGAGGAAGCTGTGCTGACTGACAGCAACTTGAACTTGCTATTCTGCTCTCCATGTCGTGGAAAAACGCAAAAGAAATCCAGGTCACGAAAAGTGGGAAAATTGAAGGAGAGAGCACTCTGTACACCCATTTCACTTCCTGAAAGGAGAATACAAATCTAATAACTTTTCCCTTTCTTACTTGTTTTGGAAGTTCAACCACTGCTTGAGCTCCATCGTAAAAACCAGAAAACTTCATTCTTTGTTTCTCTGTAAGAAATAATTTCAAAATGCATAATTAGCAAAATAGGAGAGAAGACACAGAGAAGGGAAGACAGATGGGTAATCGGAGGATCTTCAATTACCTCCTGAGGTGTTCTCACTTTGATCTTCCCAAGGGATCCTCCTGAAAAATAGCTCGTGAGGGGGATTTGACAGATTCTTCTTTTCCTCAGGATCTCTGATCTCCACAGTGCAGCACTTCAAATAGGAGGAAAGAAAAAAGAAGAATTAATGTACATCCACACAACATAAAGTGGATTCTTATATTTGGAATACAACCTCAAAGCCCCCAATATACATCAGCATAGTTGAGTGAGAAAACAATGGAACAATGTCCTACAAGAATCCGTGGGGTATTGCCACACAATATGAATGTCAGAGAAATTTGGGAAGTAGGGGCGAAGTATTCAAACAAATTATTCCCTTTTGACCCCCTTAAAGCCTCTCACCTGCAACTGGACCTGCTCCTTCTGCTTCTCCACCTGGCTCAGAAGGAAGCCTTCCGCCAAGGCCACCGCCTGGGAGCTTGTCTCTGCTCCACACTCCCGCACCCAGCTTTCCATCTCTGGGGGCAGAAGGAACAGGAGCTGTTCCAGAACAACCAGGTCCACCATCTGTGCCTTTGTATATCTTTCCGGCTTCAACCACTGATGGCAAAGGTGATGTAGTCGGCTGCAAAGTCCTCGGGGACCCTCAGCCTCCCAGTATTGGATGAAATTCCAAGACTGAACTTCTGAAGGGAGGATGGTTTCCTCCTCCAGGATCTCCTCCCTAGGTCTTGTCCAGATTTCCCCACCCTTCCCAGGCTGAACAGCTGAAGGGCCTTTCCCAGTTTCCTCCTTTACAAACTGTTGTGTCTCCATCCTTTCTCTTTCCAGCAGAGCAACTCCAAATGGGTCCAAGCACTCTTGTGGACCTCCAGATGCCTTTTCCTTCACAGGACCATTTCTGGGGCCACAGGACCGATCCCTGCAAGTTATTCTGCCCTTTTTGTTTCCCAAGAGAAAATTTTGGCTTGCAAAGATTTCAAATGGCTTCGAGTTTCTGTACCTGGGATGGAAAGAAAAACCAACGCCAAGAATCAGAAAGTGGAATTCAGTCACTGAGCAACCTTCACCCAACCTGCCCGGAGCCCCAAGCGGCTCATCCCAACGCAGTGTCCAGGTCCCCTCCGAGCAGGGCCGGGAAGGAGGCAGCTGGAGAGGCCGCCCCGCTTCTCTCCCCCTCCAGAGACGGGATCCCGGTGCGAATCCTGCCTCCTCCTCGCCCGGCTTCTCTCCTCTCCTGCTGGGCCTCCGCAAGGCCGATCCTCCCCTCTTCCCCCACCCTGGCGTTTCCCGGATCCCCGCCGTCTTCCTGGCATCCCCGCTTCTTCCGCTTCCCCCTGCATGGGGAGGACGGCTGGGAAGCATGGAACCCGAGAAGACCCACCCCTTTACCTGGAACATGTGTGGATCTCTCACCGCGAGACTCTCCCGCAGCCTCTCCGCCTCCTGCAGAGCCTCAGGGGTTAAGGAGAGTGAGTGCGGCGTCCTAGAGCAGCAAGCATATGCACCAAGACAGATTCCTTGTGTGTGTGACCACACTCGGCCAATGAAGAATTCATTTATTCATTCATTCATTCAAAAAAAAAAAAAGCGTTTGTGATGTCATTCCCTTCGCACCCTCCTCTAAAAGGCAGCCGTGACGTTCGCCCTCCAGTGGGCCAATGGGGAAGCGCCTGGAGTTTCCTTCTCCTGGCAGAGCGCGCCCCCTGCTGGATTTGGTGCAAAGTGCCGGGATTTGGCGGGAAAGAGGAGCGCGAATGAGGGGAAGGGAGAGGGCAGGGATGATGGGCTTGGGAGTAGGAGAAAAGGCCTCTCTCAATGGCTCCCAGCTCTACACGGCGACCCTGAATAAAAAGAAAAAAGAAAACCAGTTCCAAAATGGAGGAAAAGCTGAAACCTCTGGATATTCCAGAAATTTTACCTCATAATGAGGCTCTTTAATTGAGAATCAAAGATTGGAAAATGGCGTTTCAGCTCTGACTGGAGAAAAGGTGGAATTACAAAATGAAGAAAGGAAGGTCGTGAAAAAGGAGTATAAATTCTAAACTATGATGAGGAAAAACCATTCTTGCAGAGGTTGAGTAGGAAATTCACCTCAACAAATGTGACTGGGAAGCTTAAGGCCTTCAGAGAATTTAAGGCAGGGATATATCATTAGACCATAAATGAAAAGAAAATGAAAATATTCAACCACATTTGGAGTCTACAATGACACAAAGCGGTTAGCTACAGTGAGCAAAACAAAGAATTTAAAACGATGGAAAAAGTGGCTAAAAATCCATGTAAAAAGAACGGAGGTAACCTTTGATTTTTCTTTAAGTATTTATTTCTTTTTTTCTCCAGTTTGACACAGAAAGTTTAATAATCCATATTTGAAAAACAGGAGCTGAAATATGTCTCCCCTCCAAGGCCATCCAAACACTTTAGTCTGTTAGTAATTTTTAATGCAAGGAAGAAAATTTTATGCATGTTTAGCAAGTAATACCACCACTAAGTAATTTTAAGTTTCCGTTATAGTGTTTCCTAGATTCTGGCACGCCATAAGGACAATACGGCCCTAATGCTTAAAAAATATCTTTTGCTCATGTGTTTGTTTCAGCTTCTGTTCATTCTGGCCCCTTGTTTGAAAGACAAATTGTTCACCCTGAAACTTTTTGCACATACTCTGACTTGTCACTATAACGCTGTTCTTATGGTTTTGTTTCTCAGTTATAACTTGCATTACATAATGTGAAGCAGGGTGAAAAGGCAGATTTCGACAATAGTAAGCAAAGTAAGGAAAGCTGAAACAATAGTAAGGGATTCAAAACTAATGCATTTCTGCCTGCAACTCTACTCTAGTGGATATATTCATCAGAGGGAGTTTCTTGAAATTAGGGAATCTCCACCACTTAAATATTGGCAGCCACACATCACTTGCAGGCCAAATTATAACCTTAATCTCCACTGATACTCATGTTTCCTTTAAAACCTCATACTTAGTCCAGTGTTTTCTTAAAAATGTCCAGCAATAAAGCACCCAGAATATCTGAAGGCAAGCTGTTCCACTGGGTTAATTGTCCTCATTGTAAGGAAATTCCAGGTTGCTTCTCTCCTTGATTAGTTTCCATCCATTGTTTCTTATCTTGCTCACTGGGGCTTTGGAACAAAAATTGACCCCGTCCTCTTTGTGGCAGCCTCTCAAATACTGGAATATTGCTATCTTGTCACTCCTAATCCTTTTCTCTAGACTAGCCAAACTCAAATCCTGCAATCGTTCTTTTAATTTTCAGGTCTTTAATTCACTTAGCTACACTTCTTTGCACTTTTTCCAAAGTCTCATCTTTTTTGTAATGTAATGACCCAAACTGGATGCAATATTCCAAGTGTGGTCTTACAAAGACTTTATAAAATGGTACAAATACTTCATGTGATTTTGATTCTATGCCTCTGTTTATGTTTAAATGATCACCCATTCGGACTCCAAGGACCGTTTCAGTTACTGTTTTTGAGCCAGTTTTCATGTAATATGTTTTTATCACCCAGGTGTAAAACATTGCTTTTCTCCACATTTTGTTGGATTCAACCTTGTCTTTTTTTTTTTTTTTGTAAATTTTATTTGAGTTTTCACAAAAAAAATACAAACAAAACATCTTTTTTGAAAGTAGCGTAATTCCGGGGTACATTTCTTCGTATAGACACAAATTCAATTTCATGCTCATTTTAACGTTCTATTCCATATCTTATTACTGTTTTACATTTTCTACATAGCTTCTCCCCTCTTTTAATTTTCTCAATTTTATTTTAATTATCTCATCTCAATTCAAATCATTATATTGATATTTTTTTGTCTGTCCTGTTTCAATTATCTATTATCTTTTCTCATTAAACAAAGTTTCTCCTGTAGTTGCTGATTGGAGTATGACACCTTTATATCTTTTAAGTTTATCCATTTCACTCTTATTTAGGCTTCAATATATATCTTAAAGTTATAAGATTCAATATAATACATAACTTCCATTCGGATTCTGCTTGGTACATTCTTAAAATACACACTATATTCTTTAAAAAAGAAAAAATTATAAATATATGTAATTAAAACAACACATTCCATTCCAATTCAATTCTATGACTAATGTTAATATTCATTAAAATCTTAACTTCTTTAACATTACTTTTCAATTAAATATCATACTTCTCTGTGAACAGTTATAAGCTTTCCATAATTAATTCCCCCCCTCTTCACTTATATTTTATAAAACATTAACTAATTAAAATGTTCCTGTCCCTTCCTAATTCAATTTTCTCATTTATTTCACTTATTTTATTAACAAACATTTCACTAAATTACACTATTTTATCCCTTATTTTAATCATACATTGTTTCCAATTTTCTAAAGTTATTTCTGTTACTAATATAACAATACAATCTTATGTACCTTTACAGAATCCCTTTTTCAGTTAAATTTTCACCCATTATCTCTAAATAGGCCGTTTCTCCATATCTTGTTTCGGTCCTTTGTAACTTCTTTTCCTTTCCTTCTTCCCTCTCTTCTTCTCTCTCCCCTTTTTACCTCCTTGTGTCTCTACCTCTATTTCTCTCTTCTGTATTCCCCTCTTCTGTTGCTTTCCAGTATTATACTTATTTTTCGAATTATTTTTCTTTTCTTTGGTTGTTTTTTTAAGTCTTAAATTCTCCATTCTCTTTCCCCCCTTTCCTTTTTCTTCCCCACATAGAATTACTTGTTCATTAAAGATGGCTTCTTCTTTGTCCCAGTCTTCTTGTTTTGCAGATGTTTCTTGTTGTTTCTCATAGTTCCAAATCTCCATTTCTAAGAATTGAAAAACAAAGCCAAAAGAACCCCTCCCTTCTTGTGCATCTTCTTTGTACTTTTTAAGTTCCATTTTCAATTCATCCAGAAGTAGTGCCATTGTATAAATTTTTAAACAACCACCTGATTAATTTTAGTCATTCAAATGCAATAACCAAGAATCCAGAGATCACCAAGTAATCCAAATACACGCAAGCTGTTTCTTTTTGCTCTTTTTTTTTCACTTTCTCTTCCTGGGATTCTACTGTTTAGTTACAAAGTTTCAGTTAAAATGTATCTTTTAGAAGTCTTGTTGAAGTTTTACTATTGATTCCTTTTAATTCCAGGCAGTCTCCTCCCTCTTTCCAGATCCTGCACTTTTATTCTTTTTCTCTCCTTTCTTATGATTTTTTTTTTTAGTGAACCTTGTCTCATTTGGATCAGAAAGGCACAATATGCATACACATACAATTCTATAGACATTTTGGGCAGGGGTTAGAATGCAGTACTACAGGCTAATTGATTCTGACAGGCTCATGGCTGATTCAGACTTTTATCCTTCTGTGGTTGGTAAAATGAGGACCCAGATTGCTGGGGACCATATGCTGACTTTGTAAACTGCTCAGAGAGTGCTGTAAAGCAGTTTGGACTAGTATATAAGTTTAAGTTATATAAGGCATTGCTATTGCTATATAGTTTCTCCCGAGTGTGGATCCTTTTATGAAAAGTAAGACTACGATTCCAAGCAAAGCTCTTTCCACATTCCATGCATTTATATGGCTTCTCTCCTGTGTGGATTTTCTTATGGGAAGTAAGATCATAGCTCCGAGCAAACATCTTTCCGCACTCCATGCATTTATATGGTTTCTCTTCTGTGTGGAGCTTTTTGTGGATAGTAAGAACACTCCTTTGAGTAAATGCCTTTCCACACTGCATGCATTTATATGGCTTCTCCCCTGTGTGGATCATCTTATGGGAAATAAGATGACCTCTTTGAGCAAAGGTCTTTCTACACTCGATGCATTTAAATGGCTTTTCCCCTGTATGGATCATTTTGTGGTTTCTGAGTCCGCTGTTCTGAGCAAAGGTCTTTCCACATTCCATGCATGTATATGGTTTCTCTCCTGTGTGGATCTTTTTGTGAATACTAAGTGTACTGCTGTGAGTAAAGCTTTTTCCACACTCCATGCATTTATATGGCTTTTCTCCTGTGTGTATCTTTTTGTGTGTAGTAAGTGTACTGCTCAGAGCAAAGGTCTTTCCACACTCCATACATTTATATGGTTTCTCTCCTGTGTGGAGCTTTTTGTGGATAGTAAATCCATTGCTATGAGTAAAGGTTTTCCCACACGCCATGCATTTATATGGTTTCTCCCCTGTGTGAATCATCTTATGGGAAATAAGATTACGTTGTTGAACAAAGGTCTTTCCACACTCTGTACATTTATATGGCTTCTCCCCTGTGTGGATCATTTTGTGGTTTCTGAGTCCAGTGCTCTGAGCAAAGGTCTTTCCACACTCCATGCATTTATACAGCTTCTCTCCTCTGTGTATCATCTTGTGGGAAATAAGATTACCTTTTTGAGCAAATGTCTTTCCACACTCAATGCATTTAAATGGTTTTTCCCCTGTGTGGACCATTTTGTGGTTTTTGAGTCCAGTGCTCTGAGCAAAGGTCTTTCCACACTCCATGCATTTAAATGGTTTTTCTCCTGTGTGGATCATTTTGTGGTTTCTGAGTCCACTGCTATGAGCAAAGGTCTTTCCACATTCCATGCATTTATATGGTTTCTCTCCTGAGTGGATCCTTTTATGGGAAATAAGGTTACTACAACTTCTGAACCTGTTACCACACTCTCTGCATGTATATAGCTTCTCCCCAGTGTGAATCTTTTCATGGGAACTAAGTTGCTTACTTGTTCTAAAACATGTTCCACTTTCCAAACATTTATAAGGCTTCTCTTCTGTGTCAATCACTTTTTGAGATGTAAGGAAGTTATTTCCAAGAGAAAGAATGAATGTCCCATTGTAATTTTGTCTGCTGTGTCTTATAGCATCTTCTCCTTTCTTTTGGGTTAAATAGTCTTCACTTACATGTAATTTATCATTGATTAGCTCCACACTTTTCCCAATATATTTTTTCCTTATATTCTCTTGTTGGGCAAGAAAGTCTTGCATCAGAGCATCAGTGGAAGATGAGCTTTCCTGAATCCAAATATTTGACTGGTTTCTCTCATGGCTTTCTAATTCCATTCGAATTCCACATTTCTGCATTTTATATTTCGCATTGATCACTTGGAATGGTTCACAGGAATCTTGATTCCCCTGTCCATTATAACCTTCAAAGCAAAAGAGAAATGAAAATGTTAACAAGGTTAGAGAAAAAGATCAAACTGTAGAAAAGTGAATTTCCTTCTGAATTAGGTTGCACGTTTGCATGCTTACAGTGGTGTGATATAGACATGATTTTTAAATCCATGAGTCATGAAAGCTTTGAAAATATCTAGAAAACATCTCTTTCTTTACAATTATTTCTATATATGCAAATCTCACTCAAAGTCAGTTGTGAGTTAAGGAATAATCAGCGCTACGAGACCAACACAACATATGTCACACAGATCACATATGAGACAACATTTTTTGATGCTTCTGGGGGCACAGGGAAAACATTTTTAACTAATTTAATTGTCGCCGAAATCAGGGCTCAGAGAGAAGTTGCTCTTGCCATCATGTCTTCAGGAAGCGAGACATTAATGAAATGAGGGAGGAGACGTTAATGGAAGGAAGGAGACGTTAATGGAAGGAAGACAGCCCATTCCGCAGTTACATTACAGCAACGCCAGGTTGCATATTGCTAGTTTTTTTTAATAAAAAAAACTAATTATAATCTATTTTCTTGAACTCTGATTGGGACTGGAAAACTTACCCAGGGAGATCACAGTCCTATGATTTTCAAGCATGACTTCCGAATGTAGCGCTTTTTGGTCAGAATCCAGCTGAGACCATTCCTCCTCAGAGAAATACACAGCCACCTCCTCAAAGGACACAAGACTCTCCTGAACACGGAAAAAAGAACAGAACAGGAAGATTCGCAAGATCTGTTCATCTTCATCAATGATTTAGATGAGGAGTAAAAGGGGAACTCATCACATTTGCAGACAAGACCAAATTGACAGGAATAACAACACTCCAGAAGATAAGCTCAAGATATGCACAGACATAGAATAGGTGATACCTGACTTAACAGTAGAAAGTGCAACAGTGATCTTGGAGTCCTAGTGGACAATCACTTAAACGTGAGGCAAAAGTGTGCTCAAACAACTCCAAAAAAACCCAACCAGCGCAATCATAGGCTGCATTAAGAGGGGGATAGAATCAAGATCAGATGATGTGTTAGTACCACTTTATAATGCCTTGGTAAGACCACACTTGGAATATTGCATCCAGTTTTGGTTGCCAGATGTAAAAAAGATTTTAAGGTTCTAGAAAGAGTGCAGAGAAGAGGAACAAAAATGATGAGCAGATTGGAGGCTGAAACATATAAAGAACAGTTGCTGGAATTGGGTATGTCTTGTTCGGCTGTCGGCAACCTGCGGCTCAAGAGCTGCATACAGCTCTTTGGGCTCTCTGCTGCGGCTCCCTGTCCCATCACTGGCTGGCCCCATCCTTCACCTTCCGCTCCCTTGCCTGACTTGAGAAGGTAAGGACAATAACAGAGGATGGAGAAGTGGCCTGGGCTGATTTTCCAGCCCTTGTTGGTGCTGGTGGGCGTGCCTCAGTCGCTTGGGGATATGCGCAATCTGCTCTCTGCCTGAGACACTGGCCCGACCTGACCGACCGCAACTGATGCCGGCCTTGCTAACACAAGGGCTGGCATGGTGGGAATGTGATCCAGGAGGATGTGACATCGGAAAGGGGGACAGGCCCGCAGTGCCCAGCCATGGCTCTAAGAAGCTCAGGGCAGCAGGAAAAGGGGTTTGGCCCTGCAAACTTCACACACCCACCCTGGGGGTAAGGCTTGGAGAAAGCTGGAGCTTGGAGAAAGCTGGAGTGCCCTCGCCAAAGACATTCACACCTTAGCCGGTTCCCCCCTCTCTCTATGTCTCTGTCTGTATGTGTATATCTCTCTTGCACTCTCTCTCTCTCTCTCTCTCTCTCTCTCTCTCTCTCTCTCGCTCTCTCTCTCTCTCTCGGAAAGCTGTGGCTGGGCCAAGCCAGCAAGCTCTCCTTGGGGCTCTTCAGCATTCCTTTTATTTCTTCTTTTTGGAAATCTTGGCTGAGGAACGAGTGCCAGCCGCGGCAGATGCTTCCATTGGACGACCCTCCTTTTCCTCCTCAACTTCCTTCTCTCGTGACCCCCTGGCTGGCTGTGGAAGGGCAGGGAGGGGGTGCATGCACAGGAAGACCCGCCCTGTGCGCACCTTTGCTGCACTTTGGCTGAGCCCGGCTGCTCACTTGAGCAAGGTCTCCCTGCACGTGTGCACTGTCCCGACCCCCACCACAGCCAGCCAGGGGGTCGCGAGACAAGGTGGTGGAGGAGGAGGATCGTCTAAATGGAAACCGCCACCGCGGCTGGCGCTCGTTCCTCAGCCAGCCAGGATTTCCTAAAAGGAATAGCAAAGAGCCCCAAGGAGAGCTTGCTGGCTTGGCCCAGCCGCAACTTTCAGATAGAGAGAGGCAGACAGATAAAAAGAGAGAGAGACATAGAGAGAAACACACATACACAGCGGGGAGATGGGGGGAAAAGAGAGAGATAGACACACAAAGATACAGAGAGAGTGGGAGAGAGAGGAAGATAGGCAGATGGGGGACAGAGGCATACAGATACAGAGAGACGGGAGAGAGAGGAGAGGAATACAAAGAGATAGAAGGAGAGACAGAGGGGGAGAGAGATACACACACAAAGGAGGAGAGATACAGAGTGGGAGAGATAGGGGAAGATAGAGAGGGAAAGATAGAGAAGGTAAGAGAGGGGGGAAGGGGGGAAGAGGGGAGAGAGATACAGAGAAGTGGGTGAGAGGGTGGGAGATAGGCAGTGGGAAGAGAGACAAAAGAGTTTTGTGGCTGGGTAGGTGTGGCTGACTGAGTAGGAATGAGTGACATCGAGTGGGCTAAACCCACCCAGGTTTTGTGGCTCTCAGTGGTTTTTTTTTGTTTTTGTTTTGCTGTGGAAAACGGGTCCAAATGGCTCTTTGAGGGTTTAAGGTTGCAGGCCCCTGGTCTAGTTTAATGAAAAGAAGAACTAGGGGGTGACATGATAGCAGCGTACCAAGAAGCAATGGATGGAAACTATTCAAAGAGAGAATCAATGTACAACTAAAGAGAAATTTCCTGACAGTAAGAACAATTAATCTGTAGAATAACTTGCCTCCAGAAATTGTGGGTACTGTTAGGAATGTAAGTCACCTAACAGGTATTTGGGTTGAAAATATATAAACCAGGACAAACATTTTAATACTGTATCTTTAAGAGAATCCTAAAAGTGTAATTGGATGTGGTTTCTCAAACAGCCATAAGATGGAGCCAGAAACCTGGGTTGTTTAGTCTTAGTCTTAGAAGAAGTCTCAGTAAGTCTTTGTTTTTCCTTCTGTTGGAGAATATTTCCGTTCTTCTTAATTGACTGATATTCTTGGATTTGATGTAAATCTGATACTGAACTGTTTTTGACACTGGACTTTGTTCTTGGATTATCCCTGGACTGAAAACTGACTGATTTAACGTGTGAATGACTTTGGACTGTTTTTAAACTTTGCTTAAACCTTTACTGAAAGTAAAAAACCTACATTTACTGTACAGTGTATCTGTGTGCTGTGTGTGCATTATTCAAACACTACTCTCAATACGTCTCCCTGTATGCGCTCATTCTCCTAACAGGTATTCCAACACTGGAGGTGTTTGAGAGGAAATTGGACAGCCGTTTAGGTGAAATGTTATAGGGCTTCCTGCCCGAGCAGGGTGTTGGACTAGAAGACCTCCAAGATCCCTACCAACTGTGTTATTCTGTTCCATTGTTCTCAAATTCCCAAAGCAGAGATATGCACTGTGTTAAATAGCAGTGTGTTGCATGTCCTAATTTTAGGTGAGAAAATGGGCAAATATGAAAGTTACTTTCACTTAAGAAATATTTGGGGAAGTTTTATCAAGTTGATTGATTCTGCAAAACCTTCAGTACCTTTCAGTAAAGTAATCCAACTTCTAGATCAACTTATCTATCCCTCTGTCTATCATTCATTGATCTAGTAGTCTGAGCCATTGGCTGAATGGAAGAAAACAAAGAAGAAAAAATTCCCTGGGAAAGTCATTTCTCAATCTTTCCAAAGTGGGAATAGTTGATCTCCTAATTGAGGTGCAAATCAGAGGACTGGAAATTATTTTGTAGCCTAAAGTATTTTGATTACATGCTCAACACGGCCACTCCCTTTGGATTTTAATAGTCTGCTTTATTTTTTAATATTTTATTTTTGAACTAGAGGTTATAAATAAGGCTTTTTAAAAATGGTAATGTGGCAATGTGAATATTCATTTATTTTTCATTAGCCTTGCATAATTCCAAGTCAAAGAATTATAAAAAGAATGTGTCTCTAGCAGTTTCTTCCACTTTCTTCTTCTATGGCTTCTGACAAGGAAAGTCATTGGGGGAAGCTGGATTTTCTTAACAACTACACGATTTACTTAAAAACTGCAGTGGTTTTCTTAACAGCAGTGGCAAAAAAGGTCACAAAGTCGGTTGCGATTCACTTAACAACCACCATGCTTAGCAAGAGCCCCAGTTATGGTCAGAAAACAAGAACCTGTAGGGCTGCTTCAGTTAAGGAGTTAGATACGGGGTTACATGTCTATATCCTCACTCTGATAACTGCAAATCCTAAATGACTGCATCTTAAAAGTCTCTCTAGTGGTCATGCCTGGAAGCCCAGAAATGTTGGACTAAAATATGGAGTTGGCTACAAGAGAGGACTTTTTAAAAATTGCTTCTTGTAAATTCAAAGTTGGAGGAGTACCTAGAAGAACAAGATAACCAGAGGAAGCCATGCTGTCTGACAGAAACTTGAACCTGCTATTCTGCTGTCCATACTGTGGAAGAACACAAAAATAACACCCACTTCACTTCATTAAGGGAGAATACCAATTTAATAACTTTTCCCTTTCTTACTTGATTTGGAGGTTCTTCAACCGCTGTTTGATCTCCATCATAAAAACCGGAAAACTCCATTCTTCGTTTCTCTGTAAGGAATAAATAATTTCAATATGTGTAATTATTAAAATAGGAGGAGGAATACTATAGAAGAGAAGGGATAGTGAAGGTAAGACAGATAGGTAATTGGAGGATCTTTGATTACCTCCTGAGGTGTCCCAACTTGGATTTTCCCAAGGGATCTTCCTGAAAAATAGCTCCTGAGGGGGATTTGATGGATTCTTCTTTCCCTCAGGATCTCTGATCTCCACAGTGAAGCACTTCAAACAGGAGGAAGGAAAAAAGCATAATTAATATACACGACATAAAGTGGATTCTTATATCCAGAACACAACCTCAAAGCCCTCAATATCCATCAGTGAGGTCGAGTGAGAAAACAATGGAACGTCCTACAAGAATCGGTGAGACATTGCCCCATATTATGAATGTCAGAGAAGTTTGGGGGAAGGAGGGGTGAAGTATTCAAAAATATTCTCTATTCCCTTCTGAGCTCCCTAAAGTATCTCACCTGCAACTTGACCTGCTCCTTCTGCTCCTCCGCCTGGCTCAGGAGGAAGCCTTCTGCGAGGGCCACCGCCTGGGAGCTGGTCTCTACTCCACACTCCCGCACCCAGCCCTCCATCTCGGGGGGCAGAAGGAACAGGAACTGCTCCAGAACAACTAGGTCCAGCATCTGCGCTTTGGTGTGCTTTTCTGGTCTCAGCCATCGCCTACAAAAGTCGTGGAGTCGGCTGCAAAGTCCTCGGGGACCCTCAGCCTCCTGGTATTGGATGAAGTTCCATGGCTGAACTTCTGTAGGGAGGATGGTTTCCTCCTCAAGGATCTCCTGATCAGGTCTTGTACAGAACTTCCCACCCTTCCCAGGCTGAACAGCTGAAAGGCCTGTTCCGCTTCCCTCCTTTGCAAAAGGTTGTGTCTCCATTCTTCCTGTTATTCAGAGCAACTCCAAATGGGTCCAAGGACTCTTGTGCATCTCCAGATGCCTTTTCCTTCACAGGACCATTTCTGGGGCCACAGGACGGATCCCTGCAAGTTATTCTGCTCTCCCCCCCCCAAGAGAAAATGTTGGCTTGCAAAGATTTCAAATGGCTTTGAGTTTCTGTACCTGGGATGGAAAGAAAAAAAAATAGAAATTAGAATTAGAAAGTGGAATTCAGCCACTGAGCAACCTTAACCCAACCTGCCCGGAGCCCCAAGCGGCTCATCGCAGCGCAGGGCCCAGGTCTCCCAGAGCAGGGCCGGGAAAGAGGCAGCTGGAGAGGCCGGCCCACTTCTCTTCCCCTTGGAGACAGGATCGGGCCCTCGGGGAGCCCAGTGCAAATCCTGCCTCCTGGCTTCTCTCCTGTTAGGCCTCCACAAGGCCTCCCCTCGCCCCACTCGGGCTCTTCCCCAGACAAGAGGTGGGAGGGGAGTCCTGCCACCTTCCTGACATCCCCGCTTCTTCCGCCCGCTGCAGAGAGGACGGCTTTGGAGCATGGAAACTGATACGATCGCCCCCCCTCCCCCCGTCACCCGTCGTACGCCTGGATCTTCCCTCTCCAGACTCTCCCGAAGCTTAAGGAGAGCAAGTAGGGTGTCCTAGAGCGGCAAGCGTTTGTGAGCTCACTCACTTAGGGCCTCCTCAGAGAAGAGAGCTGTGCATGTGGGGAAAAACTTTGGATATAGAATAGACTTGGATAAATGGCAGATACTATCGTCTAGAAACTATAAATTAACTATGTCAACAGCCTATAAAGAGAATTAGTATAAGATGTTTTACAGGTGGCATTTACCCCCAACAAGAATTGCCAAGGTGTTTAAAGAGAAGTCGGTGAAGTGCTGGAAATGTCAGAAGTTACCATGATCATACTACTATATGTGTTGGACATGCACAGAAGCTAAAAAGTATTGGACTAGAATCATATGTGGCTGGAGAAAACGATAAAACAATCTATAGATTTAAAACCAGAGACATTTTTATTGGGAATTTTGCCTGTGGGTTATAACAAAGTTAAACCTACTTGATTATCAATGTATTAACAGCAGCTAGGATTGTATTTGCACAAAATTGGAAGAGAGAAAATTCCGATGGATGAGGAAATAATTAAGAAAATAATGGAATGTGCAGAAATGAGTAGATTGACAATGGCAATTAGAGAACAAGAGGAAAAAATATCATAAAATTTGGAACTTATTTTATGAATGGCTAGATAGAAGAGTAAGAAATTGAAATATGTAAGTACAGTATAATATTTATTACTGATAAACCAATGAGTTAGATAAGAGTAAGAAAATGAATGTGAAATATATTATTGAAAATCAATAAATATATTAAGGCTAATATTAAGGCTACAATAAAGTGATATATGTGATATGAAATACTGATTAGGATTATAAACATATATAAGTAAAATATGTATAATGGTATGTGCACAAAGAAATGTGTACTCAACTGACACACTGATGAACTGAAAGGTTTTATTTGTTTCTGTTGTTATAAAAATAAAAAAAATAAAAAAAGAAGTGACCTGTGATGTTCGCCCTCCAGCAAACCAAGGGGGAAAAGCCTGACGTTCCCTTCTCTTGGCAGAAGGTTCCCCTTGGTGGATTTGGCCCAAACTGCCAAGATCGTACAAACAGCGTGGGGGGGGGGGAGGACCTCCCCTGAGGGGAAGAGAGAGGGCAGGGATGGGCATAAGAGTAGGAAGAAAGTCCCCCTCAATGGCTCCCTGCCCAAGAAAAGCTTTGTGGTCTCTAGAGGTGGCAATTTCTCCATCTTCCTCTCCTTCCTGTGCATGAACCGTCTGTGGAGATGGAGAAAAATCTCTGGAGGATTTGAATTCGCTTCCCTCAAGAACAGCCACCCTGAAAGCTCAGCAGAGATTGTGGGAGGCCTCAAAAGGGTCCAAATCCTCTCAGAAACAGCTGGACAGTCAGAAGGACCAGGAAGCTGTCTGGGAAAACCCAGCTTCTGTCTTGCGGTTGTTGGGAACTTCAATCTTAAGTGGAGTTAAGATGGAAAACAGGCAGAGAAATCGCAATCAGGAAAATGTTTATTGATTTCTTTAATTCAATATATACAGGTGCCCTTCTAAAATTATTCACAGCCTCACATTGAAGGGGGAAAGCAGAAAGGGCAGAGACCCCTCCAGCCTCTTCTGATGAACATCCCGGGGGATCTATTTCTTCTGCCCTTGGAAACATTCTGAAGAAAAAGAAAACCAGTTCCAAAATGGAGGAAATGCTGAAAGCTGAGTTCGATCTGACTGGCTCATCGTGGATTCAGTCATTAATCTTTCTCAGGTCCATAAAATGAGGACCCAGATTGCTGGGGACAATATGCTGACTTTGTAAACTCCTCAAAGACTGCTATAAAGCTTTGCATATTGTTATGTAAGTCTAAAGCAGAATTGCTATTGCTATATACTTTCTTCCGAGCGTGGATCCTTTTATGAGAAGTCAGATTACCATTCTGAGCAAAGCTCTTTCCACACTCCATGCATTTATATGGCTTCTCTCCCGTATGGATCTTTTTGTGGATAGTTAGTCTATTCTTCAGAGCAAAGGTCTTTCCACATTCCATGCATTTATATGGTTTCTCTCCTGTGTGGATCATTTTGTGGCTACTCAGTACACTGCTATGAGTAAAGGTTTTCCCACACTCCATGCATTTATATGGTTTTTCTCCCGTGTGGACCTTTTTGTGGATAGTAAGTTCATTGCTACGAATAAAAGTTTTCCCACACTGTATGCATTTATATGGTTTCTCTCCTGCGTGTCTCTTTTTGTGGATAGTAAGATCATAGTTACGAGTAAAGGTTTTACCACATTGCATGCATTTATATGGTTTCTCCCCTGTGTGGATAATCTCATGGGAAATAAGATGACCACGTTGAACAAAGGTCTTTCCACATTCCATGCACTTAAATGGCTTCTTCCCTGTATGAATCATCTCATGGGAAATAAGATGACCACGTTGAGTAAAGGTTTTCCCACACTCCATGCATTTAAAAGGTTTTTCCCCTGTGTGGCTCCTATTATGATTAATAAGTTGACTTCTATGAGTAAAGATCTTTCCACACTCCCTGCATTTATATGGTTCCTGTCCTGTGTGGATCATTTTGTGATTTCGAAGTCCATTGCTATGAGTAAAGGTTTTCCCACACTCCGTGCATTTAAATGAATTTTCCCCTGTGTGGATCTTTTTATGGATAGTAAGACTATTGTTGTAAACAAAGGTCTTTCCACACTCCATGCATTTATATGGTTTCTCTCCTGTGTGGATCATTTTGTGGTTTCTAAGTCCATTCCTTTGAGTAAATGTTTTCCCACACTCCATGCATTTAAATGGATTTTCCCCTGTGTGGATCTTTTTGTGGATAGTAAGTCTGTTGTTCAGAGCAAAGGTCTTTCCACATTCCATGCATTTATATGGTTTCTCTCCTGTGTGGATCTTTTTGTGGATAGTAAGTTCATAGCTACGAGTAAAAGTTTTCCCACACTCAGTGCATTTATATGGTTTCTCTCCCTTATGTCTCTTTTTGTGGATAGTAAGTTCATAGCTACAAATAAAGGTTTTCCCACATTGCATGCATTTATATGGTTTCTCTCCCGTGTGTCTCTTTTTGTGGATAGTAAGTTCATAGCTACGCGTAAAGGTTTTACCACACTCAATGCATTTAAACGGATTTTCCCCTATGTGGATCACCTGATGGGAAATAAGACTACTTTTTTGAGTAAAAGTTTTTCCACACTCCATGCATTTATATTTCTTTGCTGTGTGGATCACCTGATGGGAATTAAGATTACCTCTGTGAGCAAAGGTTTTTCCACACTCCATGCATTTAAATGGCTTCTCCCCTGTGTGGATCATCTGATGGGAAATAAGATGACCACGCTGAGTAAAGGTTTTTCCACACTCCATGCATTTAAATGGTTTTTCTCCTGTGTGGATCTTTCTGTGCATAGTAAGTCTATTGCTCAGAGCAAAGGTCTTTCCACACTCCATGCATTTATATGGTTTCTCTCCCGTATGGATCGTTTTATGACTTCTAAGTCCATTGCTATGAATAAAGGTTTTCCCACACTCCATGCATTTATATGGTTTTTCTCCTGTTGCTTGTGGGGACTGGGCTACATGGGTTACAGGTGCTTCTGAATACCGTTTCTCCCCAGTGTGAATTCTTTCATAGGAAGTAAGTTGCCTGCTTGTTCTAAAACATGTTCCACTTTCCAAACATTTATAAGGCTTCTCTTCTGTGTCAATCACTTTTTGAGATGTAAGGAAGTTATTTCCAAGAGAAAGAATGAATGTTCCATTGTAATTTTGTCCGTCGTGTCTTATAGCATCATCTCCTTTTTTTTGGGTTAAGTAGTCTTCATTTACATGTAATTTATCTTTGATTAGTTCCACACTTTTCCCAATATATTTTTTCCTCATATTCTCCTGTTGGGCAAAAATGTCTTGCTTCGGAGCATCAGTGGAAGATGAGCTTTCCTGATTCCAAATATTTGACTGGTTTTTCTCATGGCTTTCTAATTCCATTCGAATTCCAAACTTCCCTATTCCATCTTTAGCATTGATCACTTGGAACAGTTGACAGGAATCTTGATTCTCCTGCCCATTATTACCTTTAAAGTGAAAGAGAAATGAAAACGATAACAAAGTTAGAGAAAAAGATCAAACTGTAGAAAGTCAATGAATTTTCTTCTGAATTTTTCCGAAATTCCATTATGTTGTATTTTCCAAGCTTACAGTGCTGTCATATAGACATGATTTTTATATTCATGAGTCATGAAAGCTTTGAAAATACCTAGAAAATATATCTTTCTTTCTTTCTATATATACGGAAATCTCACTCAAAGCCAGTTTTGAGTTAAGGAATAATCAGAAGAAATTAGGAGAAAACGTAGGATTTATTGGAGTGGGTTAATTTCAACAGAGACCTATGAGAACTGAAACAATTTTGAAACAAGCTTCTTCCCCGGTTTACCTTGGAGCAGCTCCTCTGTGGCATGTATCTGGCGGGCCAGACCCCTACTCGGCCTGTTCCTTGATCCCACTGATGAGACTTTCGGACAATATCCTTTGCGTGAAGCCTCCAATTGGTTTGTAAACGCTCTTTGCGCTGAGACTGAAATGGTTGGAAGGCTTCAAGAAAGGCTATTTCACTGCCCCAAAGTCTCATCAGCTTGCAAAGGCCCTTCGGCCAGATCTGGTACAGTCCTCATTTAGGAGAGAACTTACTATAGTGCGATATCACATGAGATCAGTACTGCGAGATTTCATTCTACTGATCTCAAGTCATCTGTCATTACTTTAGCCCTATAGTTTCTACAAATGAACCAAAGCAGGCAAAGGAAACGATGGCTCCCTACAACATCGCAGGATAAATCTCGACAGGGTGGGGCAATAGATAGGGCAAATGTTGCCTCGCCTCTGCTGTCATTCATAAGTGTGGACGGCCGTAGTCCTGCAACATTCATAATTTCAGCATGGGCTCTAAGTATTTGGAGGGGGGGGGAATTTGTCTTTGGATTTGTCTCCTCTGCGTGTTTGTCTACATGTGTGTGAACGTGTGTGTTTTCTCTCTCCCTTCCTCTCCATTTTTTGTTCATGAGAAATCTTGAGGAATCAACCCAATTAAAACCAAAGCCATGAATTAAGCATCCCCCCCCCCTTTTTGTGTGCAATTTTCTACACTTGTTCCTCCCTTGGTCTCCATTAAAATCATCCCAACATTTTTTTTAAAAAAAAGGGGGGGGGGGTTGCCTCTAGCTGCCATCTCTCTCTCTCTCTCTCTCTTGCTTCATTGCCTGTGTTCCAGGACCTAAATTGCTTCGCTGTGAAATGACTAGAGTAAGCCTATTTAACTTAAATCTTTTCTTTTCTTTCTCTGTCACCCCTCCAATTCTAAATGAAACTTGAGGAGGACCTGTCCTTAGTTATTAGGGAGTCACTTTCTGGTCAGTCCTCCTGATTTGGCCTCTTTTAGATTTAATCAGCATTAAGGTACTGCCTGCCCTTAAGAGTTAATGGGGTTACTGGAAACTTCTGTCCCTAGCGTTTCCTTTATATATATAATATATACTTTACAAAGAAGACTGAGGGGTGTGTGTGTATGAGAGAGAGAGAGAGAGAGAGGGATGGAGGGAGGGAGAGAGGGAGAGAGAGAGAGAAAATCGGTGCGGTTTGTGTTTGTCTGCCTACAGACGATCTCAATGGTGTTTATATCATTTGAAATCTGTTTGTTTTAAATTAAAGTAAGAAATCCAGATTAATATTGCTGGGAGTAATAAGAAAAGGTCATTCCATGAGTGAAATGCATCAGAAATCAATTTACATAAAGGTATATAGTACATTCAGAGAAATGCAATGCTAATGGCTTTTAGAGTGGTTCTCTTTCCCAAATCATGGCGATTTTAGTTACAGTCTTAATTGGTGCAGTTCTCAGTCTGGTTTATTGTGTAGTCATCTGGAACATTTGAGCAAGAGTAATTCTGAAGGAAATCCTGTTTGTTTCATTCTTTTGTCAATGGCCTATTTTAAGGAACCTGAAGCTGCTGTTGTAATTAACTCAGGCAAGTGGCAAGAAAATTTGCGCTCTTTTTTTCCCTTTGGGGAGCGGGATATTATTAAATAAATTTGAGCAAGTACAACTTAGGAAGGACAAAGGCAAAATGGACTGCTAAATTGGCCACACCCACCCAATCACATAACCAACTAGCCAGGCCCACCCAGACTCTTTCCTTCCTAGGAGTCTCCCTCCCATGAGACAATATCTGATTAGGGATTTTTAAATAAAAAACTAACTATAATCTGTCTTCTTGAACTCTTTGCTTGGGAATTAGAAAACTCTTACCCAGAGAGACCACATTCCTGTAGTTTTCAAGCATGACTTCCGAATGCAGCGCTTTCTGATCAGAATCCAGCTGAGACCATTCCTCCTCAGAGAAATACACAGCCACCTCCTCGAAGGACACGAGACTCCCCTGAACATGGAAAAAAGAACGGAACAGGAGGATTCACAAGATCTGTTCATCTTCATTAATGATTTAGGCAAAAGGATAGAAGGGGAGCTCATTAAATTTCCACATAAGATCAAATTGTTGTGGCGAAAGTATGACACATGTGCCAGAGGCGGCACACAGAGCTGTCTCTGTGGCACGCACGCCATCACCAGCTTTTCTCTGGTTTCTGCTCCACAGAGCCCTCTCTGTGGACATTCACCAGCCAGCTGGTCTTTGCAGGCGTTGGAGCAACAAAAAAAAATGGCCCCAAAAATAGCCAAAAAAGAGGCTGTTTTTGGCCTGAAAAAATGGCTTGAAAATGCCCCCCAAAAGGCCTGGAAAACACCTCCCCCAAAACAGCAAAAAACAGCCAAAAAACAGGGATGCACGTACCAGCCAGCTGGTCTTTTCAATGCTCAGGCACGTGCACATGCACGGACATGCCCGCCCATTCCAGTTTGGGCACTCGGTGCCGAAAAAGTTCACCATCACTGGAATAGGTCATATCTGGCTCAATAATAGAAAGTGCAACAGGGATCTTGGAGTCCTAGCGGACAATCACTTAAAGATGAGCCAACAGTATAGCTACAGTTGCCAAAAAAATTCCAATGCAATCATAAGCTGCGTTAAGAGAGGGATTTAATCAAGATCAATGAAGTGTTAGTACCACTTTATGATGCCTTGATAAGACCACACTTAGGGACATTGTATCCAGCTTTGGTTGACAGATGTAAAAAAGATCTTGAGACTCTAGAAAGAGTGCAGAGAAGAGCAACCAAAATGATTAGGGTCCTGGAGGGTAAAACATATGTTTGCTGGAATTGGGTATGTCTAGTTTAATGAAAAGAAGGACTGCGAATGACATGATGGCAGTGTTGCAATATCTAAGGGGCTGCCACAATGAAGAGGAGCACAAACTATTCTCCAAAGAACTTGAAGGCAGTACAAGAAGCAATGGATGGAAACTATTCAAGGAGAGAACCAACCTACAACTAAAGAGAAATTTCCTGACAGTGAGAATAATTAATCAGTGGAATGACTTCCCTCCAGGAATTGTGGGTGCTCCAACACTGGAGGTGTTTAAGAAGAAATCGGACAGCCATTTAACTGCAATGTTATAGGGCTTCTTGTCTGAGCAGGGGGTTGGGCTAGAAGACCTCCAAGATCCCTACCAACTCTGTTACAGTATTCTGCTCCATTGTTCCCAAATTTCCAAAGCGAAGTTATGCACTACGTTAAATGGCTGTGCTTCACACAAGTCCTAATTTTAATTTTAGGTGAGAAAATGGACAATTCTGAACATTTGTTTGAAGAAATATTTGGGGCAAGATTTATCAAGTTGATTGATTCTGCAGAATTTACAGTGCCTTTCAGTAAAGTAATCCCACTTCTGAATCAACTGATCTATCACTCTGTCTATCATTAATTGACCTAGAAGTCTGAGCCATTGGCTGAATAAAAGAAAAGAAGGGAAAATTCTCTGCAAAGGTCGTTTCTCAGCCTTTGCAAATTTGGTCTCCTAATCCAGGCACAAATCAGAGGATTGGAAATTATTTTGTAGCCCAAAGTATCCTGATTAGATACTCTACATGGCCATTCTCTTTGGATTTTAAAATTGTTTTATTTTTTATATAATTTGCTTATTTTTTGAACTACTGCTTATGAACAAGGCTTTTTAAAACTGGTAATGTGGCAATGTGAGTATTTAGTTATTTTTCATTAGCCTTGCACAATTCCAAGTCCAAGAATTACAAAAAGAACGGGTCTCAAGCAGTTACTACTACAGTGATATGTTTATTGCTATTTCTTGAAGGACTTGTTAAAAAATTCTAAACTCATAATTGGAGCAGTATCTAGCAGAACCAGTTAACCTGTGGTCTTTAAAAAAGAAGTTCCTAAACAGAATCTGAGAGTAGAAATGACAAACCATTGTGTCCCAGGAATAATCTACAGAGGAAGCTATGCTGGTTAAGAGCAACCTGAACCTGCTATTATGCTGTCCAAGTTGCACAGGAACACAAAAATCATCCAGTCCAAACAAGAGGGAAAATAGAAGGAGAAAGAACTCTGCACACCCATTTCACTGCCTCAAGGAAAGGAGAATACTAATGTAATATTTTTTCTCTTTCTTACTTGATTTGGAGGATCAACCGCTGTTTGAGCTCCATCATAAAAAACGGAAAACTTCATTCTTTGTTTCTCTGTAATTATAAAATAATTTCAAAACGCATATTTAAGAAAATAAGAGAAATACTACAGAAGAGAAGACGATAAGGCAGATGAGATCTTTCTGGGTAATCAGAGGAGCTTGGATTACCTTTTGAGATGTCCTCACTTTGATCTTCCCAAGGGATCCTCCTGAAAAATAGCTCCTGAGGGCGATGTGATGGATTCTTCTTTCCCTCAGGA
Source organism: Notechis scutatus (assembly GCF_049901735.1). Taxonomy (NCBI): domain Eukaryota; kingdom Metazoa; phylum Chordata; class Lepidosauria; order Squamata; family Elapidae; genus Notechis; species Notechis scutatus. The sequence goes on along the minus strand of NC_142010.1, from coordinate 15,663,949 downwards.
TCTCTGATCTCTACAGTGCAGCACTTCAAATAAGAGGAAGGAAAAAAAGAAGCAGAATTAATGTACATCCACACGACATAAAGTGGATTCTTATATCCGGAACACAACCTCAAACCCCCAATATCCAACCATGTGGTTGAATGAGAAAACAATGGAACAATGTCCTACAAGAATTGGTGGGACATTGCCCCATATTATGAATGTCAGAGAAGTTTGGGGGAAGGAGGGGTGAAGTATTCAAAAATATTCTCTATTCCCTTCTGAGCTCCCTAAAGTATCTCACCTGCAACTTGACGTGCTCCTTCTGCTCCTCCGCCTGGCTCAGGAGGAAGCCTTCTGCGAGGGCCACCGCCTGGGAGCTGGTCTCTACTCCACACTCCCGCACCCAGCCCTCCATCTCGGGGGGCAGAAGAGCCAGGAACTGCTCCAGAACAACCAGGTCCAGCATTTGAGCTTTGGTGTGCTTTTCTGGTCTCAGCCATCGCCTACAAAAGTCGTGGAGTCGGCTGCAAAGTCCTCGGGGACCCTCAGCCTCCTGGTATTGGATGAAGTTCCATGGCTGAACTTCTGTAGGGAGGATGGTTTCCTCCTCAAGGATCTCCTGATCAGGTCTTGTACAGAACTTCCCACCCTTCCCAGGCTGAACAGCTGAAGGGCCTGTTCCGCTTCCCTCCTTTGCAAAAGGTTGTGTCTCCATTCTTCCTGTTATGCAGAGCAACTCCAAATGGGTCCAAGTGTGCATCTCCAGATGCCTTTTCCTTCACAGGACCATTTCTGGGGCCACAGGACGGATCCCTGCAAGTTATTCTGCTCTCCCCAAGAGAAAATGTTGGCTTGCAAAGATTTCAAATCGTTTCGAGTTTCTCTACCTGGGATGGAAAGAAAAACAAACGCCAAGAATTAGAAAGTGGAATTCAGACCCTGAACCACCTTCATCCAACCTGCCCGGAGCCCCAAGCCGCTCATCCTAGTGCAGGACCCAGGTCCCCTCCAAGCAGGGCGGGGAATAAGGCAGCTGGAGAGGCCGTCCCGCTTCTCTCCCCTTCCGGAGACAGGAACGGGCCCGCGGGGAGCCGGGTGCGAATCCTGCCTCCTCCTCGCCCGGCTTCTCTCCTCTCATGCTGGGCCTCCGCAAAGCCGACCCTCCTCTCCCCCCGCCTTCCTCTGCATGGAGAGGGCGGCTGGGGAGCATGGGACCCTGGAAGAGGCCGCCCCCCCCCACTTCACTCGTGGTCGTCTGGGTATCCACCCACCAGAACGCTGCAACCTCTCCTGCAGAGCACAGGGATTAAAGCTAGCGACTGTACTGTCCTAGAGTGGCAAGCGTTTGTGACGTCACTTCCTTCAACGGCCTCCCTTAAAAACCCAGTTGTGACATTCGCCCTCCAGTGGACCAGTGGAGGAAATGCCTGATGTTCCCTTCTCTTGGCGGAGGGCGCCCCCTTGTGGATTTGGCGCAAACTGCCAGGATTATAGTAGGAGCGGGTCTGAGGGGGGGAGAGGGCAGGGATGACGGGCATGGGAGTAGGAGGAAAGACCACTCTCAATGCCTCCATGGTTTCGGGGTCTCCAGAGACGGCAATTTCTCCATCTTCTCCTCCTTCCTGTGCAGGGACCATCTGTGGAGATGGAGAAAAATATCTCTGGAGGATTTGAACTCACTTCCTCAAGAGCAACTGCCCTTGAAGGCTCCCTAAATATCAGAGGAGGCTCCAAAATCCTGTCAGAAACAATTGGGCAGTCAGAAGGACCAGAAGGCTGTCTGGGAAATCCAACTTCTGTCTTGCTGTTGTTCGGAACTTCGATGTTACTGTGAAGGAAGACAGAAAACAGACACAAAAACCACAATCAGGAAAATGTTTATTGATTTCTTTAATTCAATACATATGGTGCCCTTCTAAAATTATTCACAGCCTCACATTGAAGGGGGAAAGCAGAAAGGGGAGAGACCCCTCCAGCCTCTTCTGATGAACACCCCGGGGGACCCATTTCTTCCGCCCGACTCTAAAGAAAAAGAAAACCAGTTCCAAAATGGAGGAATGCTGAAAGCTGAGTTCGATTTGACTGCCTCATGGTGAATTCAGTCATTAATCTTTCTCAGGTCCATAAAATGAGGACCTAGATTGCTGGGGACAATATGCTGACTTTGTAAACTGCTCAAAGGCTGCTATAAAGCTTTGTGGAGTGGTATATAAGTCTGAAGTGGAATTGCTATTGCTATATACTTTCTTCCTAGCGTGGATCCTTTTATGAGAAGTCAGATTACCATTCTGAGCAAAGCTCTTTCCACACTCCATGCATTTATATGGCTTCTCCCTTGTGTGGATTCTGTTATGAGAAGTAAGATATTTCCTCTTAGTAAACATCTTTCCACACTCCATACATTCAAATGGTTTCTCTTCTGAGTGAATCTTTTTATGGGAAGCAAGATAACTGTCTTGAGCAAAAGTCTTTCCACACTCCATGCATTTTAATGGCTTCTCCCTTGTGTGGATCATTTTATGGGAAATAAGATTATCTCTTCGTGCAAATGTCTTTCCACACTGCATGCATTTATACGGTTTCTCCCCTGTGTGGATTTTTTTGTGCATAGTGAGTCTATTGTTCAGAGCAAAGGTCTTTCCACACTCCATGCATTTATATGGTTTTTCTCCTGTGTGGATTGTTTTGTGGTTTCTAAGTCCATTGCTATGAATAAAGGTTTTCCCACACTCCATGCATTTATATGGTTTCTGTCCTGCTGCTTGAAGAGACTGGGCTACGTCGGCTACAGGTGCTTCTGAACACCGTTTCTCCCCAGTGTGAATCCTTTCATGGGAAGTGAGTTGCCTGCTTGTTCTAAAATGTTTTCCAGATTCCAAACATTTATAAAGATCCTTTTTTGTGTGAACCACTTTTTGAGATGTAAGGGAGTTATTTCCAAGAGAATGAATGAATGTCCCATTGTAATTTTGTCCGTCGTGTCTTATAGCATCATCTCCTTTCTTTTGGGTTAAGTAGTCTTCATTTACATGTAATTTATCTTTGATTAGTTCCACACTTTTCCCAATATATTTTTTCCTCATATTCTCTAGTTGGGCAAGAAAGTCTTGCTTCGGAGCATCAGTGGAAAATGAGCTTTCCTGATTCAAAATATTTGACTGGTTTCTCTTATGGCTTTCTAATTCCATTCGAATTCCAAACTTCCCTATTCCATCTTTAGCATTGATCACTTGGAACAGTTCACAGGAATCTTGATTCTCCTGCCCATTATTACCTTCAAAAGAAAAAAGAAATGAAAATGATAAACAAGGTTAGGGAGTCAGATCAAACTGTATAAATTCAATGAATTTTCTTCTGAATTTTTCCATTGTGTTGTATTTTCCATGTCTACAGTGCTGTGATATAGGCATGATGATTTCTATATTCAGGATTCATGAAAGCTTTGAAAATATCTAGAAAATATCTCTTTCTTTACAATTATCTATATATATGCAAATCTTACTCAGTCAGTTTTGAGTTAAGAAGTAATCAGAAGAAACATCCAAGGAGGATTTAGGAGAAAACTTAAGATTTATTGAAGTGGGTTAATTTCAGCAGAGAACTATGAGAACTGAAAGAATTTAAAAAAAGCTAAATCCCCAACGCTGGCAGTGGATCTCTCCCGCTCTGGTTTCCCTGCTCAATTACTGGCCTCCTCTAGTTCCAAACCTTGCCTCCTTTAGTTCAGAAGCAGCCACGTGGGAGAGCAGGATGCTGGGGTGGAGTTTCTCCCTGGATTTTTAAAGTTGCAATGTTTTTCTTCCCCTTTTTCCTCACTTCACAATGCAGCACTCCAGCTTCGGGGGCGTCCTGGGGAGGGATTCAAATTTCTTAACAACTGGTTCTGTGGGTATGGCCTAATTTGTGGGTGTGACTTGATGGTCATGTGACTGGCTACATGTGGCTTGTTGGCCATGTGACAGGCAAACCAAACATAAGTGGTCCTCACTTAGTGGCCAGCTGCTTAGCAAGTGTTCTAATTTATGACTGACCTCCCCAGAACTACTTGAACTGTTTTTGGTGTTTTGAGAGCCATGCACGCGCGCACACACACACACACACACTTATCAGTTACAACATTCCCCACAGCCTTGTGACTGAGGTTTTCTTTGTTTTTTGCCAGTTTCCAACAATTCCTTCTGGTTTCCAGTTAAAAATGCCCATTGGGGAAAATGGACTTGTTTAACCACCAGTGTTTGCTTAATGACCACAAGGTTCACTTAAGGATCACAAGGTTCACTTAATGACAAGGTTCACTTAATGGTGTTTAACCCGGGATTTGCAACCTTAAACACTCAAAGAGCCATTTTTCTATTTTCTTTTAAAAAGGTATCTCTCTGTGTCTCTCTCTCTTTGTTTATCCCGCTTTCTCATCTTTTTCTTTCTTTCTCTTATCTCTGTCTCTTGTCTCTCTCTCTTTCTCTCCTTCCCTGTCTCTCTCTGTCTTGTCTTTCTCTTTCCCTCCCTCCCTATCTGTATGTGTCTCTTGCCTCTCTCTTTCCCTCCCTCTGTGTCTTTTGTCTCTCTTTCCCTCCCTCTGTCTCCCTATTTCTCTGTCCGTCCCTGGGGGGGAGCAGGGGTGAGGAATATAAGTCAATTTTTTCAGTGCTGTTGTAACTTTAAATGGAGGCTAAACATATAGTTGTAAGTCAAAGACTATCTGTATCTATTGCTTTAACCTTCCAATTAGCAGCTAACTAGATTTCAGCTGCATCTCTGGGCCAGGCACACAGGATAATTTCCTTATTCCCCAAATGCAGGAAAATAACCCAGGCTCACAAAAAGTTGTACTTCTGAGTGTTTTTCAAGCTTGGCAACTTTAAGACATGTCGACTTCAATTCCCAGAATTCCCCAGGCAGCATGAGACCTGATCATTTGATTACTCCCAAGTCAGTAACATGAAAGAATTACCAACTGTAAAGATACTGAGCATTGTATCTCTGTATGAATTGATTTAATAAGATCTCATACTTACCACGCTCCTGTCTCTGCTTGGACAGGACCATCAAGGCACTTCTACTAGATTTCCCTTTGTACCAAGGCTCTGATTTAATATTGCTTCCTCCTCCTCCTCCTCACTAAATGCATAGATTGACCTCAAATGGATGTTACCTATTTTCTACTGGTGGGTTAATCTATAAAATGTAATATAAACTGCCCCTTCATCACAAGGACACAGCTTTAAAGAGTAAAGCCCTCACACACACACACACACACACCCAGGGATACTTGCTCCAGGCTACTTTAAAATGCTATAGCAACGCTTCCTGGAACTTCTCCTTGTAGCCCTTAGCTCCTTGGCTTTTATTTTGAAATCCAGCCAGAGAAGCAGCGCTGGATTTTAAAAGGCAAGCAGCTCCTCAGTACTACAAGCCAATGAATTAGTCAATTAAATAATACTTTTAAACTACTTTCTCTCCCAGCAATCTGGGCTGGAGCAGAATTAAACTATATCTGCTCCTTTTGTTTCCTCAATGGATTTTATAGGAAGGAGGCTTAAATTCACACGTGCACACACACACCAGCCACTTCCCACTCGATCTACCTCATTTAGGAAGCATGGAGGACATCGTGAATAACAGCAAAACTCAGTATCTTCCAAATGGGATGGGGGGGGGGGGAGAAAAAGGGATTCTTGCTCCAGGCTTGAAGCTCAACAGGTCCAGCAACATATCTTCAGCCTCATCAGAGGCAAGTGGCCAGGAGGGGAAGGGGCGGGGCCAGGCAGGGACATGATTTGCCGGTTCTCCGAACTGGACAGAATCATCACGTCCAGTTCTATAGAACCGATGGGAACAGGTAGAATCCCACCCCTGGGAGCGTCGTTTCTGGACTGGGGTCTTTCTCCTTTGGAGGAAAATGAGTTGGGGGATGCAGGAGGCTTGTAAGGGTCCCTTCTCCAACTTTGGATTTGTCTCCTCTGCGTGTTTGTCTACATGTGTGTGAACGTGTGTGTTTTCTCTCTCCCTTCCTCTCCCTCTTTTTTGTTCATGAGAAATCTGGAGGAATCAATCCAATTAAAACCAAAGCCATGAATTAAGGTTCCCCCACTTTTTTGTGCAACCTTCTACATTCATTCCTGCCTCGATCTCCATTGAAATCATCAGAGACATTTAAAAAAAAAGGGGGGGGGATTGTATCTGGCTGCCATCTCTCTCTCTCTCTCTCCTTTTGCTTCATTGCCTGTTTTTCCAGGACCTAAATTGCTTCGCTGTGGAATTACTAGAGTAAGCCTATTTAACTTAAATCTTTTCTTCTCTTTCTCTGTCACCCCTCCAATTCTAAATGAAACTTGAGGAAGACCTGTCCTTAGTTATTAGGGAGTCACTTTCTGGTCAATCCTCCTGATTTGGCCTCTTTTAGATTTAATCAGCATTAAGGTACTGCCTGCCCTTAAGAGTTAATGGGGTTACTGGAAACTTCTGTCCCTAGCGTTTCCTTTATATATCTAATATATACTTTGCAAAGAACACTGAGGGGTGTGTGTGTATAAGAGAGAGAGAGAGAGAGAGGGAGAGGGAGAGAGAGAGAGAGAGAGAGAGAGAGAGAGAGAGAATCGGTGGGGTTTGTGTTTGTCTGCCTACAGACGATCTCAATGGTGTTTATATCATTTGAAATCTGTTTGTTTTAAATAAAAGTAAGAAATGCAGATTAATATTGCTGGAAGTAGTAACAAAAGGTCATTCCATGAGTGAAATGCATCAGAAATCAGTTAACATAGAGGTATATGGTACATTCAGAGAAATGCAATGCTAATGGCTTTTGGAGTTTCCAAATCTTTCCCAAATCTTGCGGTTTTAGTTACAGTCTGCTGTTTTAGTATAGTTCTCAGTCTGGTTTATTGTGTAGTCATCTGAAACATATGAGCAGGAGTAATTCTTGAAGGAAATCCTGTTTGTTTCATTCTTTTGTCAATGGCCTATTTTAAGGAAGCTGAGGCTGCTGTTGTACTGAAGTGGCAACTGGCAAGAAAATTTGTGCTCTTTTTTCCCTTCGGGGAGGGGGATTTTATTAAATAAATTTGAGCAAGTACAGCTCAGGAAGGACAGAGGCAAAATGGACTGCTAAATTGGCCACACCCACCCAGTCACATAACCAACTAGCCAGGCCCACCCAGACTCTTTCCTTCCTAGGAGTACGAGAAGGCCAGATCCTTTCCTTCTCTCTCCCAGGAGGCGATATCTGATTAGTGATTTTTAAATAAAAAAATTAATTATAATCTGTCTTCTTGAACTCTCTGCTTGGGGACTAGAAAACTCTTACCCAGAGAAAGCACGTTTCTATGGTTTTCAAGCATGACTTCTGAATGCAGCGCTTTTTCCTCAGAATCCAGATGAGACCATTCCTCCTCAGAGAAATACACAGCCACATCCTCAAAGGACACAAGGCTCCCCTGGACAAAGAAAAAGGAACAGAACAGGAGGATTAGCAAGATCTGTTCATCTTCATCAATGATTTAGGCAAGAGGATAGAAGGGGAGCTCATTAAAGTTCCACACAAGAGCAAATTGACAGGAATACCCACACTCCAGAAGATAAACTGGAGATATCAAAGGATCAACACATTGGGCTCAATCTAACAAAATGAAAATCAACGGTGAGAAATGTAAGGTGCTACATTTAGGAAAGAAAAACCAAATGCACAGGCATCAAATAGGTAATACCTGTCTCAACAGTAGACAGTGTAACGGATCTTGGAGTCCTAGTGGAAAATCACTTAAACATGAATTAGTAGTATGCTTCCATTGCCAAAAACAACCCCAACACAATCATAGGCTGCATTAAGAGAGGGATAGAATCAAGATCACATGAAGTATTAGTACTACTTTATAATGCCTTGGTCAGACCACACTTGGAATATTGCATTTAGTTTTGCTTGCCAGAGGTAAAAAAGACATTGAGACTCTATAAAAAGTAGAGGGGGGTTATGTGTGCATGCGCAGCAGCGTGCAGGGCGCGTGGGGAGGGTAGCATGCGCATTGCATTAGGGTGCAGGTGCGCACACAAACACACACACATACACACACACACACTTTTGCCCACAATGACGAAAAGTTTAGCCATTACTTGTCTAGTTTAATGAAAAGAAGGACTAGGAATAACATGATAGCAGTGTTGCAATATCTAGGGAGCTGCCAGAAAGAAAAGAAGGCCAACCTATTCTCCAAAGACCCTGAAGGTGGGACAAGAAGCACTGGATGGAAACTAATAAAGGAGAGAATCAAAGTACAACTAGAAAGGAATTTCCTGACAGCGAGAACAATTAATCAGTGCAATGACTTTCCTCCAGAAGTTGTGGATGCTCCAACACTGGAGGTGTTTGAGAAGAAATTGGACAGCCATTTAGCTGAAATGTTATAGGGCTTCCTGTCTGAGCAGGGGGTTGGGCTAGAAGACCTCCAAGATCCCTACCAACTCTGTTACAGTATTCTGCTCCATGGTTCTCAAATTTCCAAAGCAAAGTTATACACCAAGTTGAATGGCTGCGCTTCACACAAGTCCTAATTTTAGGTAATAATACGGACAATTCTGAATATTTGTTTGAAGAAATATTTGGGGCAAGTTTTATCAAGTTGATTGATTCTGAAGAACTTATAGTGCTTTTCAGAAAAATAATCCCACTTCTGAATCAACTGGTCTATTGCTCTATCATTTATTGATCTAGAAATCTGAGCCATTGGCTGAATGGAAGAAAACAAAGAAGAGAAAATTCTCTGCAAAGGTCATTCTTTGCAAAGCGGGAATGTTTCATCTCCTAATCCAGGCACAAATCAGAGGATTAGAAATTATTTTGTTGCCCAAAGTACCGCGATTCCATGCTTTATGGGACCATTCTTTTTCCATTTTAAAATTCTATGTTATTTTTCAATAATATTTGCTTATTTTTTGAACTATTGGTTACGAACAAGGCTTTTTAAAAAATGGTAAAGTGGCAATGTATTTAGTTATTTTTTACTAGCCTTGCAGAATTCCAAGTAACGGAATTACAAAAAGAAGGGGTCTCTAGCAGTTACTGCCACAGTGACATGTTGATTCCTATTTCTTGAATGACTTGTTAGAAAATTATTTAGTCTAAACTCATAGTTGGTGGATTACCTAGCAGAACCAGTTAACCTATGGTCATTTCCTAAACAGAATTTGAGGGTAGAAATGACAAACCATTTTGTCCTAGTAATATTCCACAGAGAAAGCTATGCTGGTTGAGAGTAACTTGAACCTGCTATTCTGTTTCCTATGTTGCTCGGGAACACAAAACTAATCCAATCCACAGAAGGGGAAAAATAAAAGGACAGAGAGCACTCTACATACGTGCTTTACTGCCTGAAGGAAAGGGAGAATACAGATCTAATAAGTTTTCCCTTTCTTACTTGATTTGGAGGTTCAACCGCTGTTTGAGCTCCATCATAAAAAACAGGAAACTTCATTCTTTGTTTCTCTGTAACGATAAAATAATTACAAAATAAGAGGAAGTAACAGAAGCGAAGAAGGTAAGACAAATGGGATCTCTCTGGGTAATGGGAGGATCTTGGATTACCTTCAGTGGTGTCTCGACATGGATCTTCGCAAGGGATCCTCCTGAAAAATAGCTCCTGAGGGGGATTTGATGGATTCTTCTTTCCCTCAGGATCTCTGATCTCCACAGTGCAGCACTTCAAATAGGAGGAAGGAAAAAAGAAACAGAATTAATGTATATCACAAAATAAAGTGGAACACAATATCTGGAACACAACCTCAAAGCCCCCAATATCCATCAACATGGTTGAGTGAGAAAACAATGGTCCTACAAGAATTGGTGGGAAATATTATGAATGTCGGAGAAGTTTGGAAAGGAGGGGTGAAATATTCAAACATATTTTCTATTCCCTTCTGAGCTCCCTAGATTAAAATCTCTCACCTGCAACTTGACCTGCTCCTTCTGGTCGTCCGCCTGGCTCAGGAGGAAGCCTTCCGCCAGGACCACAGCCTGGGAACTGGTCTCTGCTCCACACTCCCTCACCCAACCCTCCATCTCTGGGGGCAGAAGGAACAGGAGCTGCTCCAGAACAACCAGATCCAGCATCTGAGCTTTGGTGTACTTTTCTGGTCTCAGCCATCGCCTACAAAAGTAATGGAGTCGGCTGCAAAGTCCTCGGGGGCCCTCAGCCTCCTGGTATTGGATCAAGTTCCAGGGCTGGACTTCTGAAGGGAGGATGGTTTCCTCTTCCAGGATCTTCTGCCCAGGTCTTGTCAAGATCTCACCACCCTTCCCAGGCTGAACAGTTGAAGGGCCTTTTCCATTCCCCTCCTTTGCAAAAGGTTGTGTCTCCATCCTTTCTCTCTTCTGCAGAGCAAATCCAAATGGGTCCAAGGACTCTTGTGGATCTCCAGATGCTTTTTTCTTCAAAGGACCATTTCTGGGGCCGCAGGATTCATCCCTGCAAATTATTCCGCTCTTTTTTTTCTTTTACCCCTCCGGAGACAGGATCGGGCCCTCGGGGAGCCGGGTGCCAATCCTCCCTCTCCTCGCCCGGCTTCGCTTCTCTCCTCTCCTGCTGGGCTTCCGCAAGGCCGATCCTCCTCTTCCCGCACTCGGGCTCTTCCTATGGAGAGGTCGGCTGGGGAGCATGGGACCCGGGATTGAACCCGCAGGAGGGCCGGGCGCGGCTGTCTCCCTCCTCCGTCTCCCTTTGTAAGGGAAGAGACTCCCCTCACCCGGGGTAAGTGCGTACCTCCCCCAGCAAGACTCTCCCGCAGCAACTCCCCGAGTTCTGTGGAGCCCCGGGGGTTAAGGCGAGTGAGTGCGGCATCCTAGAACGGCGAGCATTTGTTCCTTCCCAGCCTCTCCTACAAAAACAGCTGTGACTTTCGCCCTTCATAGAGCCAATGGGGAAGCGCCGGGAGTTCCCTTCCCGTGGCGGAGGGCTCCCCCTGGTGGATTTGGGATAAAGTGTCACGATTCTAAAAAGGCGGGAAAGAGGAGTGCGTCTGAGAGGAAAAGGGTGGGCAGGGATGATGGGCATGGGAGTAGGTGAAAGGCCCCTCTGAATGTGTCCAACATGGCGACCCTGAACAAAAAGAAAAAAGAAAACCAGTCCCAAAATGGAGGAAAACTTGAAACCTCTGGTTATTGTAGAAATTTTACCTGGTAATGAAGAAATGCTGATTTAATCTTAATTGAGAAATGAAGAGGGGAAAATGTTGCTTCATCTCTGACTGGAGAAAAAGTGGAATTACAAAATTAAGAAAAGAAGATCGTGAAGAAGGAGTATAAAGTAAATGGATCTTGAGCCCATCATCTAGGGCAGGGGTGTGAAACTCCCGGCCTGCAGGCTGGATGTGTTGCGTGCTGGCTACACCAACCCCCGTTTTAGCAAAGGGGGAAAATGTTGCTATACGCCACACGATGACGGGACATGTTTGATACCCGATATAGGGTGTTGGCTATTCCTGCTAGCTTAGTATCAACTGTCATTATTAAGACACTGAAGAGTACTGGGACTAAGACGGAACTTTGTGGTACCGTACTGCTTACTTCCCTTCATGTAGAAGTAAATGTCAGGTTTCCAAGTGATGAAATCCATTTAAAAAGAAAAGAGCAAAATCCATCTTCCAAAACAATTTCTTTTATTTAGGAAAGCATCAAATTGGCAAAGTCTGTGGTAATTCCAGATCTGACACAAGCCGGAATTACCCCACAATATTAGAAGTTAGAAACACCCCCCAAAAGTCACATTTTCCAATAGAAGTAATTCAACATTGCTTGATGTCCTAAATCTTTACCTCAAGGGGCCTCAGCATGGTCAGCTCGTGTTCCTAGTCTAAACAACTCTATCTCCATTCCTCCCTCCTTAGGAATGTGGCAAGCCCGAAACCCTTCCTCCAAAGCCACCAAAGAGAAAGTAAAAATAAAAGAATATATACTAACTAAAATGGCTCCACATCAGAGGTGGTATTCAGCAGGTTCTGACTAGTTCTGTAGAACGGTAGTGAAAATTTTGAGCAGTTCAGGGAACCAGTAAATACCACCTCTGACTGGAGATTTTACAGTATCCTTCCTCTGCCACACCCAAGCCACGCCCACAGAACCGGTAGTAAAAAAATTTGAATCCCACCACTACTACACAAATGTCAGTTTTGGGCTTGACAGTAATACCATTAAGGATTACTCATTGAGCATGGTTTACAAATTAATCTGATGGTGATACTATTTATCCCAATTTTTCTAGCTTACCAAGATGCTCTGGAACAGTTGTTGCCAACCGGTGGGCTGCAGCCCACTGGTGGGCCGTGAGAAAAATTTGGTGGGCCGCAGAGAAATCTCATCCCCAGAGCACCCCCACAAAGCAATTAATCCAGGCTGCGCAAAAATACAAGGTTGCACCGCCCGCATGGCCCGCGGGAACCCTCCCTGCCCTCTCACTCCTTACTCAGTAAACTTGTCTGCTAAATTGCTATTTTTCCTTTTTCCGACCATCATCTGTTCGGATTTCTTGCTTTCTAGCTAGTCTTTAGATCTTCGGCTCAGCACAGCCAAACCTCTCTTAGGACTGAAGGTTTGCTTGCAAGCAAATTCAGTGCAGACTCACAGCAAGCAAATTTGAGACTGAGCTAGCCGATGGCAGATAGGTAGATCACTGAATGATTCTGTGAGCAACTCAATCTGCCTGCTTTGCCTGATTTTGGGTAAAAGTTGCTCTTTTTTTATAAAAAATTCAATATTTACATGCATGGTGTGTTGTGAGTTTGCTTGCTAGCAAATTTTATGAGTTTGCTTGCAAGCAAATTTTATGTGACAGACTGAGCTAGCCAGTGGCAGATAGATAGATCTCTGAATGAATCTGTGATTCTGTGAGCAACTCAATCTGCCTGCCTGCTTTGCCTGATTGTAGGTAAAAGTTGCTCTTTTTAATAAAAAAATTCAATATTTATATAAATATTCATAATATTTACAGACAAGCCATGCCCAGCCAATCACATGACCACCAAGCCACACCCACAAATTAGGCCACGTCCACAGAACCAGTTAGTGGTCCCTGGGATCTAAAATTATGAGTTTGGTGGTCCCCGAGGTCCAAAAGGTTGGCGACCCCTACTCTGGAATATCCCTAATTTGGGACAAGGGAGGGAGAGAGGGAAGGAACGAAGATAGCAAAGGAGGGGTCACAGCCATCATTAATTTAGTGCCATTGTAACTTAGAATGGTTACTTGATAAATTATTGTAAATCAAGGACTTACCTTGGTTGGCCAGTAGGCTGGCTAGCTAGGGGAACTTAATATCCCTACCACACTGCTTTCTCTTAATAAGGCTACTTGCTTTAATGCTCTATGTGTAGACAACGCTTGGAACAGACACAAGGTATGCATATTTCCAGAATGCTAGAACTATTCTGATTTCAAGCACCACTTTTTCCATATAACTGTGTGAACAAAGTTACCATGGCACTGAAAAAATGATAACTGCAAAATGAGTAAACAGTGTGGCCCGGCAGCTGTGAAGGCAAACAAAATTCTGGGATGCCTCACCAGATGTATCACCATCAACAAAAGAGAAGGTCCTAGCCCATTACATAAGGCTTTGGTCAGATCCCATTTGGAATACTGTGTCCAGTTCTGGAGACCTCACTTTAAAAAAGATAGTCACAAGATTGTGTGGGTCCAGACATGGGCAACACGAGGGAGAGTCACTGTGGAGTCTCTTCTTAAAAACGTCCAGTGACATCTGAAGGCAAGTTGTTCCACTGGTTAATGGTCCTCACTGTAAGAAAGACACTTGTTAATTCCAGGTTGCTTCTCTTCTTGATTAGTTTCACATCCGTTATTTCTTGTCCTGCCATCTGGTGCTTTGGAAAATAAATTGACCTCCTCCTCTTTATGGCAGCCTCTCAAGTACTGGAATACTGCTATCATGTCACTCCCAATCCTTCTTTTCTCTAGATCAGTCAAACCCAAATCCTGCAACAGTACTTTTTATGTCTTAGTCTTCAGGCCTTTAATCTTCTTAGCTATCCTTCTTTGCACTTTTTCCAAAGACTAAACATCTTTTTTGTAATGTAATGTAGAAAACTGTATGCAGTATTCCAAGTGTGGTCTTACTTTATAAAATGGTACTAATAGTTCATGTGATTTTGATTCTATGCCTCTGTTTATACAAACAAGGATTGTCTTAGCTTTTTTGGCTGCTGTGCACACACAGGTGACTCATTTCTAAGTGATCATCCATTTGGACTGCCAAAGTCCCTCTCACGGTAACTGTTTTTGAGCCATGTTTCACTAATATGTTTTTCCTGCCCAGATGTAAAACCGTACTTTTCTACACATTAAATTTCATTTTGTTGGATTCCACCTTGTCTCATGTGGATCAAAAAGGCACAATGTGCATACACATAAAAAGTTATAGACATGATTAGGTAAGAACGTAGTACAAGCTGATTGTCCAGGAGCCAGGACTTCGGTCCTGATCGGCTCATGGTTGATTCAGCCTTTAATCTTTGCCAGGTCGGTAAAACGAGGACCCAGATTTCTGGGGACAATATGCTGACTTTGTAAATTGCTCAAAGGCTGCTATAAAGCTTTGTGGAGTGGTAGACAAGTCTGAAGTGGAATTGCTATTGCTATATACTTTTTCCCAAGTGTGGATCCTTTTATGATAAGTAAGCTGAGCATTCTGAGCAAAGGTCTTTCCATACTCCGTGCATTTATATGGCTTCTCTCCTGTATGGCTTCTGTTATGAGAAGTAAGAGCATTCCTCGCAATAAACGTCCTTCCACACTCCATGCATTTAAATGGTTTCTCTTCTGAGTGCATCATTTTATGGGCAATAAGACTACATTTTCGGGTAAAGGTCTTTCCACATTCCATGCATTTAAATGGTTTCTCTCCCGTGTGGATCGTTTTATGACTTCTAAGTCCATTGCTATGAATAAAGGTTTTCCCACACTCCATGCATTTATATGGTTTTTCTCCTGTTGCTTGGAGGGACTGGGCTACCTGGGCTACAGGTGCTTCTGAATACTGTTTCTCCCCTGTGTGAATTCTTTCATAGGAAGTAAGTTGCCTGCTTGTTCTAAAACATGTTCCACTTTCCAAACATTTATAAGGCTTCTCTTCTGTGTCAATTACTTTTTGAGATGTAAGGAAGTTATTTCCAAGAGAATGAATGAATGTCCCATTGTAATTTTGTCCGTCGTGTCTTATAGCATCATCTCCTTTCTTTTGGGTTAAGTAGTCTTCATTTACATGTAATTTATCTTTGATTAGTTCCACACTTTTCCCAATATATTTTTTCCTCATATTCTCTAGTTGGGCAAGAAAGTCTTGCTTCGGAGCATCAGTGGAAGATGAGCTTTCCTGATTCAAAATATTTGACTGGTTTCTCTTATGGCTTTCTAATTCCGTTCGAATTCCAAACTTCCCTATTCCATCTTTAGCATTGACCACTTGGAACACTTTACAGGAATCTTGATTCTCCTGCCCATTATTACCTTCAAAAGAAAAGAGAAATGAAAATGGTAACAAGGTTAGGGAGTCAGATCAAACTGTATAAATTCAATGAATTTCTCTCTCTCTCTCTCCCTCTCCCTCTCTCTTCTTTTGCTTCATTGCCTGTGCTCCAGGACCTAAATTGCTTCGCTGTGAAATTACTAGAGTAAGCCTATTTAACTTAAATTTTTTCTTCTCTTTCTCTGTCACCCCTCCAATTCTAAATGAAACTTGAGGAGGACCTGTCCTTAGTTATTAGGGAGTCAATTTCTGGTCAGTCCTCCTGATTTGGCCTCTTTTAGATTTAATCAGCATTAAGGTACTGCCTGCCCTTAAGAGTTAATGGGGTTACTGGAAACTTCTGTCCCTAACATTTCCTTTATATATAATATGTACAATTGAGATGATTGAGGTATGTGTGTGTGTGTGTGAGAGAGAGAGAGAGAGAGAGCAAATCGGTGGGGTTTGTGTTTGTCTGCCTACAGACGATCTCAATGGTGTTTATATCATTTGAAATCTGTTTGTTTTAAATAAAAGTAAGAAATGCAGATTAATATTGCTGGAAGTAGTAACAAAAGGTCATTCCATGAGTGAAATGCATCAGAAATCAGTTAACATAGAGGTATATGGTACATTCAGAGAAATGCAATGCTAATGGCTTTTGGAGTTTCCAAATCTTTTCCAAATCTTGCGGTTTTAGTTAAAGTCTTAATTAGTGCAGTTCTCAGTCTGGTTTATTGTATAGTCATCTGAAACATATGAGCAGGAGTAATTCTTGAAGGAAATCCTGTTTGTTTCATTCTTTTGTCAATGGCCTATTTTAAGGAACCTGAAGCTGCTGTTGTACTGAAGTGGCAACTGGCAAGAAAATTTGTGCTCTTTTTTCCCTTCGGGGAGGGGGATCTTATTAAATAAACAGATGCCTTTGAGGAAGGACAGAGGCAAAATGGACTGCTAAATTGGCCACACCCACCCAGTCACATAACCAACTAGCCAGGCCCACCCAGACTCTTTCCTTCCTAGGAGTACGAGAAGGCCAGATCCTTTCCTTCTCTCTCCCAGGAGGCGATATCTGATTAGTGATTTTTAAATAAAAAAACTAATTATAATCTGTCTTCTTGAACTCTCTGCTTGGGGACTAGAAAACTCTTACCCAGAGAAAGCACGTTTCTATGGTTTTCGAGCATGACTTCCGAATGCAGCGCTTTTTCCTCAGAATCCAGATGAGACCATTCCTCCTCAGAGAAATACACAGCCACATCCTCAAAGGACACAAGGCTCCCCTGGACAAAGAAAAAGGAACAGAACAGGAGGATTAGCAAGATCTGTTCATCTTCATCAATGATTTAGGCAAGAGGATAGAAGGGGAGCTCATTAAATTTCCACACAAGAGCAAATTGACAGGAATACCCACACTCCAGAAGATAAGCTGGAGATATAAAAGGATCAACACATTGAGCTCAATCTAACAAAATGAAAATCAACGGTGAGAAATGTAAGGTGCTACATTTAGGAAAGAAAAACCAAATGCACAGGCATCAAATAGGTAATACCTGTCTCAACAGTAGACAGTGTAACGGATCTTGGAGTCCTAGTGGACAATCACTTAAACATGAGTTAGTAGTATGCTTCCATTGCCAAAAAGAACCCCAACACAATCATAGGCTGCATTAAGAGAGGGATAGAATCAAGATCACATGAAGTATTAGTACTACTTTATAATGCCTTGGTCAGACCACACTTGGAATATTGCATTTAGTTTTGCTTGCCAGAGGTAAAAAAGACATTGAGACTCTATAAAGAGTAGAGGGGGGGTTATGTGTGCATGTGCAGCAGCGTGCAGGGCGTGCGGGGAGTGTAGCATGCGCATTGCATTAGGGTGCAGGTGCGCATACACACACACACACACACACACTTTTGGCCACAATGATGAAAATTTTAGCCATTACTTGTCTAGTTTAATGAAAAGAAGGACTAGGAATAACATGATAGCAGTGTTGCAATATCTAGGGAGCTGCCAGAAAGAAAAGAAGGCCAACCTATTCTCCAAAGAACCTGAAGGTGGGACAAGAAGCACTGGATGGAAACTAATAAAGGAGAGAATCAAAGAACAACTAGAAAGGAATTTCCTGACAGCGAGAACAATTAATCAGTGGAATGACTTTCCTCCAGAAGTTGTGGATGCTCCAACACTGGAGGTGTTTGAGAAGAAATTGGACAGCCATTTAGCTGAAATGTTATAGGGCTTCCTGTCTGAGCAGGGGGTTGGGCTAGAAGACCTCCAAGATCCCTACCAACTCTGTTACAGTATTCTGCTCCATGGTTCTCAAATTTCCAAAGCAAAGTTATACACCAAGTTGAATGGCTGCGCTTCACACAAGTCCTAATTTTAGGTAATAATACGGACAATTCTGAATATTTGTTTGAAGAAATATTTGGGGCAAGTTTTATCAAGTTGATTGATTCTGACGAACTTATAGTGCCTTTCAGAAAAATAATCCCACTGATCTATTGCTCTTTCATTTATTGATCTAGTAATCTGAGCCATTGGCTGAATGGAAGAAAACAAAGAAGAGAAAATTCTCTGCAAAGGTCATTCTTTGCAAAGC
The DNA here is from genome assembly GCF_049901735.1 of Notechis scutatus. Taxonomy (NCBI): domain Eukaryota; kingdom Metazoa; phylum Chordata; class Lepidosauria; order Squamata; family Elapidae; genus Notechis; species Notechis scutatus. The sequence continues at coordinate 15,645,858 of NC_142010.1, read as the reverse complement.
GGGAATGTTTCATCTCCTAATCCAGGCACAAATCGGAGGATTAGAAATTATTTTGTTGCCCAAAGTACCACGATTCCATGCTCTATGGCAGTGATCCCCAACCTTTTTTACGCCGCGACTCGGTATCCCCAACCTTTTTTATGGCGCGGCCCGGTACCGACATCAGCTGGGCGCCGCCATCTTGTTTTGATGAAAAAGTGCTCCCGGTGAGCTTTCTACCGGAAAAGCTCACGGAAGCACTTTTCATCAAAACAAGATAGCGCGCTCTCAGGGCCCGGTAGGGACTTGTTCCACGGACCGGGACCGGTCCGTGGACCGGTGGTTGGGGACCCCTGCTCTATGGGACTATTCTTTTTCAATTTTAAAATTCGTTATTTTTCAATAATATTTGCTTCTTTTTTGAACTATTGGTTACGAACAAGGCTTTTTTAAAAATGGTAACGTGGCAATGTATTTAGTTATTTTTTACTAGCCTTGCAGAATTCTTAGTCAAAGAATTACAAAAAGAACTGGTCTCTAGCAGTTACTACCACAGTGACATGTTTATTCCTATTTCTTGAATGACTTGTTATAAAATTATTTCGTCTAAACTCATAGTTGGTGGATTACCTAGCAGAACCAGTTAACCTGTGGTCATTTCCTAAACAGAATTTGAGGGTAGAAATGACAAACCATTTTGTCCTAGTAATATTCCACAGAGAAAGCTATGCTGGTTGAGAGTAACTTGAACCTGCTATTCTGTTTCCTATGTTGCACAGGAGCACAAAACTAATCCAATCCATAGAAGGGGGAAATAAAAGGAGAGAGAGCACTCTACACACCTGCTTTACTGCCTGAAAGAAAGGGAGAATACAAATCTAATAAGTTTTCCCTTTCTTACTTGATTTGGAGGTTCAACCGCTGTTTGAGCTCCATCATAAAAAACAGGAAACTTCATTCTTTGTTTCTCTGTAACGATAAAATAATTACAAAATAAGAGGAAGTAACAGAAGTGAAGAAGGTAAGACAAATGGGATCTCTCTGGGTAATGGGAGGATCTTGGATTACCTCCAGTGGTGCCTCGACATGGATCTTCGCAAGGGATCCTCTTGAAAAATAGCTCCTGAGGGGGATTTGATGGATTCTTCTTTCCCTCAGGATCTCTCATCTCCACAGTGCAGCACTTCAAATAGGAGGAAGGAAAAAAGAAACCGAATTAATGTATATCACAAAATAAAGTGGAACACAATATCCGGAACACAACCTCAAAGCCCCCAATATCCATCAACATGGTTGAGTGAGAAAACAATGGAACAATGTCCTACAAGAATTGGTGGGACATTGCCACATATTATGAATGTCAGAGAAGTTTGGAAAGGAGGGGTGAAGTATTCAAACAAATTTTCTATTCCCTTCTGAGCTCCCTGGATTAAAATCTCTCACCTGCAACTTGACCTGCTCCTTCTGGTCGTCTGCCTGGCTCAGGAGGAAGCCTTCCGCCAGGGCCACCGCCTGGGAGCTGCTCTCTGCTCCACACTCCCTCACCCAACCCTCCATCTCTGGGGGCAGAAGAGCCAGGAACTGCTCCAGAACAACCAGATCCAGCATCTGAGCTTTGGTGTACTTTTCTGGTCTCAGCCATCGCCTACAAAAGTAATGGAGTCGGCTGCAAAGTCCTCGGGGGCCCTCAGCCTCCTGGTATTGGAACAAGTTCCAGGACTGGACTTCTGAAGGGAGGATGGTTTCCTCTTCCAGGATCTTCTGCCCAGGTCTTGTCAAGATCTCCCCACCCTTCCCAGGCTGAACAGTTGAAGGGCCTTTTCCATTCCCCTCCTTTGCAAAATGTTGTGTCTCCATCCTTTCTCTCTTCTGCAGAGCAAATCCAAATGGGTCCAAGGACTCTTCAAAGAACCATTTCTGGGCCGCAGGATTCATCCCTGCAAGTTACTCCGCTCTTTTCTCTTTTTTTGCCCCTCCGGAGACAGGATCGGCCCTCGGGGAGCCGGGTGCGAATCCTCCCTCTCCTCGCCCGCCTTCTCTCCTCTGCTGCTGGGCTTCCGCAAGGCCGACCCTCCTCTTCCCCCACTCGGGCTCTTCCTATGGAGAGGTCGGCTGGGGAGCATGGCACCCGGGGTTGAACCCGCAGGAGGGCCGGGCGCGGCTGTCTCCCTCCTCCGTCTCCCTTTGTAAGGGAAGAGACTCCCCTCACCCGGAGCAAGTGCGTATCTCCCCCAGCAAGACTCTCCCGCAGCAACTCCCCGAGTTCTGTGGAGCCCCGGGGGTTAAGGCGAGCGAGTGCGGCATCCTAGAACGGCGAGCATTTGTTCCTTCCCAGCCTCTCCTACAAAAACAGCTGTGACTTTCGCCCTTCATAGAGCCAATGGGGAAGCGCCGGGAGTTCCCTTCCCGTGGCGGAGGGCTCCCCCTGGTGGATTTGGGATAAAGTGTCACGATTCTAGAAAAGGCGGGAAAGAGGAGTGCGTCTGAGAGGAAAAGGGTGGGCAGGGATGATGGGCATGGGAGTAGGTGAAAGGCCCCTCTGAATGTCTCCATGTCCGACATGGCGACCCTGAACGAAAAGAAAAAAGAAAACCAGTCCCAAAATGGAGGAAAACTTGAAACCTCTGGATATTCTAGAAATTTTACCTGGTAATGAAGCTACTTAATTGAGAAATGAAGAGGGGAAAATGTTGCTTCATCTCTGACTGGAGAAAAAGTGGAATTACAAAATTAAGAAAAGAACATCGTGAAGAAGGAGTATAAAAGTAAATGGATCTTGAGCCCATCATCTAGGGCAGGGGTGTGAAACTCCCGGCCTGCAGGCTGGGGCGTGCTGGCTACACGAACCCCCGTTTTAGCAAAGGGGAAAAACGTTGCTATACGCCACATGACGACGGGACATGTTTGATACCCGATATAGGGTGTTGGCTATTCCTGGTAGCTTAGTATCAACTGTCATTATAAAGACACTGAAGAGTACTGGGACTAAGACGGAACTTTGTGGTACCGTACTGCTTACTTCCCTTCATGTAGAAGTAAATGTCAGGTTTCCAAGTGATGAAATCCATTTAAAAAGAAAAGAGCAAAATCCATCTTCCAAAACAGTTTCTTTTATTTAAGAAAGCATCAAATTGGCAAAGTCTGTGGTAATTCCAGATCTGACACAACCCGGAATTACCCCACAATATTAGAAGTTAGAAACACCCCCAAAAAGTCACATTTTCCAATAGAAGTAATTCAACATTGCTTGATGTCATAAATCTTTACCTCAAGGGGCCTCAGCATGGTCAGCTCGTGTTCCTAGTCTAAACAACTCTATCTCCATTCCTCCCTACTTAGGAATGTGGCAAGCCCGAAACCCTTCCTCTAAAGCCACCAAAGAAAAAGTAAAAATAAAAGAATATATACTAACTAAAATGGCTCCACATCAGAGGTGGTATTCAGCAGGTTCTGACCAGTTCTGTAGAACGGTAGTGAAAATTTTGAGCAGTTCAGGGAACCAGTAAATACCACCTCTGACTGGAGATTTTACAGTATCCTTCCCCTGCCACACCCAAGCCACGCCCACAGAACCAGTTAGTGGTTCCTGGGATCTAAAATTATGAGTTTGGTGGTCCCTGAGGTCCAAAAGGTTGGCGACCCCTGCTCTGGAATATCCCTAATTTGGGACAAGGGAGGGAGAGAGGGAAGGAACGAAGAGAGCAAAGGAGGGGTCACAGCCATCATTAATTTAGTAACATTGTAACTTAGAATGGTTACTTGATAAATTATTGTAAATCAAGGACTACCTTGGTTGGCCAGTAGGCTGGCTAGCTAGGGGGACTTAATATCCCTACCACACTGCTTTCTCTTAATAAGGCTACTTGCTTTAATGCTCTATGTGTAGACATCGCTTGGAACAGACACAAGGTATGCATATTTCCAGAATGCTAGAACTATTCTGATTTCAAGCACCACTTTTTTCACAGAACTGTGTGAACAAAGTTACCATGGCACTGAAAAAATGATAACCGCAAAATGAGTAAACAGTGTGGCCCGGCAGCTGTGAAGGCAAACAAAATTCTGGGATGCCTCACCAGATGTATCACCATCAACAAAAGAGAAGGTCCTAGCCCATTACATAAGGCTTTGGTCAGATCCCATTTGAAATACTGTGTCCAGTTCTGGAGACCTCACTTAAAAAAAGATAGTCACAAGATTGTGTGGGTCCAGACATGGGCAATACGAGGGAAAGCAAGGAAAGCCCATAATTTGTATTTTCTAATTCAGCATCAGTATAACCCTGTTCTCCTGGTTTTGTTTCTCAGTTATCACTTGCATTATATAATGTGAATCAGGGTGGAAAGGCAGATTTCGACAATATTAAGCAAAGTATCAAACACTGAAATAATAGTAAGGGATTCAGGACTAATGCATTTCTGACTGCAACTCTGCTGTAATGGATATACTCATCAGAGGGAGTTTCTTAAAATGATTAGGGAATCTGCACCACTTAAATATTGGCATCCACATACCACTTTCAGGCCAAATGATAACCTTAATCTCCACTCATGCTCATGTTTCCTTTAAAACCTCCTACTTAGCAAAAATACACAACAAAGGATTGAGGATTCAGAATCGGAATCCAGCCGCAAGGGAACTTGGAGCTCTTCTAGCCCTGCCCCTACTCAAGTACGAGATCCTATACCATTTCAGACAAGTCACTATGGAGTCTCTTCTTAAAAACGTCCAGTGACATTGGAAGGCAAGTTGTTCCACTGGTTAATGGTCCTCACTGTAAGAAAGACACTTGTTAATTCCAGGTTGCTTCTCTTCTTGATTAGTTTCACATCCATTATTTCTTGTCCTGCCATCTGGTGCTTTGGAAAATAAATTGACCTCCTCCTCTTTATGGCAGCCTCTCAAGTACTGGAATACTGCTATCATGTCACTCCCAATCCTTCTTTTCTCTAGATCAGTCAAACCCAAATCCTGCAACAGTACTACATATGTCAGTCTTCAGGCCTTTAATCTTCTTAGCTATCCTTTGCACTTTTTCCAAAGACTAAACATCTTTTTTGTAATGTAATGTTGAAAACTGTATGCAGTATTCCAAGTGTGGTCTTACTAAGGCTTTATAAAATGGTACTAATAATAGTTCATGTGATTTTGATTCTATGCCTCTGTTTATACAACCAAGGATTGTCTTAGCTTTTTTGGCTGCTGTGCACACACAGGTGACTCATTTCTAAGTGATCATCCATTTGGACTGCCAAAGTCCCTCTCACGGTTACTGTTTTTGAGCCATGTTTCACGTAATATGTTTTTTCTGCCCAGATGTAAAACCGTACTTTTCTACACATTAAATTTCATTTTGTTGGATTCCACCTTGTCTCATGTGGATCAGAAAGGCACAATTTGCATACACATAAAAAGCTATAGACATGATTAGGTAAGAGGTTAGAATGTAGTACAAGCTGATTGTCCAGGAGCCAGGAGTTCGGTCCTGACCGGCTCATGGTTGATTCAGCCTTTAATCTTTGCCAGGTCGGTAAAACGAGGACCTAGATTTCTGGGGACAATATGCTGACTTTGTAAATTGCTCAAAGACTGCTATAAAGCTTTGTGGAGTGGTAGATAAGTCTGAAGTGGAATTGCTATTGCTATATACTTTTTCCCGAGTGTGGATCCTTTTATGAGAAGTAAGATTACCATTCTGAGCAAAGGTCTTCCCACACTCCATGCATTTATATGGCTTCTCTCCTGTATGGATTCTGTTATGAGAAGTAAGAGCATTCCTCTTAGTAAACGTCTTTCCACACTCCATGCATTTAAATGGTTTCTCTTCCGAGTGGATCTTTCTATGGGAAGCCAGATAACGGCTTTGAGCAAAGGTCTTTCCACAATCTATGCATTTAAATGGCTTCTCCCTTGTGTGAATGTTCTTATGGGAAATAAGATTACCACTTTGAGCAAAGGTCTTTCCACACTCCATGCATTTATATGGCTTCTCCCCTGTGTGAATGTTCTTATGGGACATAAGTTTACCTCTATGAGCAAAGGTTTTTCCACACTCCATGCATTTAAAAGCCTTCTCCCCCGTGTGGGTTATATTGTGGGAAATAAGATGACTACGTTGAGCAAAGGTTTTTCCACACTCCATACATGTAAACGGCTTTTCCCCGGTGTGGATCTTTTTGTGGATAGTAAGTCTACTGTCCAGAGCAAAGGTCTTTCCACACTCCATGCATTTATATGGTTTCTCTCCACTGTGGATCTTTTTGTGGTTTCGAAGCACACTGCTCAGAGCAAAGGTCTTTCCACACTCCATGCATTTATATGGTTTCTCTCCTGTGTGGATCTTTTTGTGGATAGTAAGTTCATTGCTACGAGTAAAGGTTTTCCCACACTGCATACATTTATATGGTTTCTCTCCCATGTGTCTCTTTTTGTGGATAGTAAGTTCATAGATACGAGTAAAAGTTTTACCACACTGCATGCATTTAAATGGTTTCTCCCCTGTGTGGATCATCTTATGGGAAATAAGATGACCACGTTGAGCAAAGGTCTTTCCACATTCCATGCATTTAAATGGCTTTTTCCCTGTGTGGATCATTTTGTGGTATCTAAGTCCATTGCTATGAGTAAAGGTTTTCCCACACTCCATGCATTTATATGGTTTCTCTCCTGTGTGGATCATTTTATGGTTTCTAAGTCCATTACTACGAGTAAAGGTTTTTCCACACTGCATGCATTTATATGGTTTATCTCCTGCTTGGATCCTTTTATGAGAAATAAGATTACTACCACTTTTGAACATGTTACCATACTCTCTGCACTTGTATAGCTTCTCCCCCGTGTGAATCCTTTCATGGGAAGTAAGTTGCCTGTTTGTTCTAAAATGTTTTCCACATTCCAAACATTGATAAGGGTCCTTTTTTCTGTGAATCACTTTTTGAGATGTAAGGGAGTTATTTCCAAGAGAATGAATGAATGTCCCATTGTAATTTTGTCTATTGTGTCTTATAGCATCTTCTCCTTTGTTTTGGGTTAAATAGTGTTCGTTTACATGTAATTTAGATTTCATTAGCTTCATACTTTTCCCAATATATTTCTTCCTTATTTTCTCTTCTTGGGCAAGAAAGTCTTGCATCGGAGTATCAGTGGAAGATGAGCTTTCCTGGTTCCAATTATTTGACTGGTTTATCTCATGGCTTTCGAATTCCATTCGAATTCCAAATTTATCAGTTCCACCTTTAGCATTGATCACTTGGAACAGTTCACTTGAATCTTGATTCTCCTGTCCATTATCACCTTTAAAGCAAAAGAGAAATGAAAATGATAACAAGGTTAGAGAAAAAGATCAAACTGTAGAAAGTCAACAAATTTTCTTCTCAATTTTTCCGAAATTCCTTTAGGAAAAAGTTAAAGATTTATTGGGGTGTGTTAATTTCAGTATAGACCTGTGAGAACTGAAAGAATTTTGAAACAAGTTCCTTCTTCCCTGGTATACCTTGGAGAAGCTGCTCCATGGTTTGTGTCTGGCTGGCGGGACTCCCACTCAACTTGTTCCTTGAACCTCGTGATGAGATTTTGGGGTGAAATCCTTTGCTTGAAGCCTCCCATTGGCTTGTAAACTCTCTTTGTGCCAACACTGGAAAGGTTGGGAGGCTCAAGAAAGGTTGGGAGGCTACAAAGTCTGATTGGCTTGCAAAGGCCAATATACAGGTCTCAGTTAGCACAGAACAGAAAGCTAAACTGCTTTAGTGCGAGATCACGCAAGATCAGTAGTGCAAGATCTCACGCAACTGATCTCACACTACAGTACTTTAGGCCTTCCGGGCTGCCACAGCAAGGCTCACTAGAGCTGTGGGAACGGGAGTGGGTAATAGAGATAGCCAAAATAAAATTTTATTTTGTAGCCAAAATAAAATTCTTTCCCCTGTGAACCAAGGATGTCCTCACCAGGAGCTAGGGAGGCGTGGACGGAAAACAACTGGACTGGAGACTGTGACATGATTGCCCCATGTGATGGACATTTGGATTGGGGGAAAGGACATTGGGTTTTGAATTGGGTGGGAAAAACCTTGGGACCGTTGAGTTTTCTCCAGCTGTGTCAATATGGCATGCCTAATAAATTCTTACTATGAAGAACTCCGTGGCCTCAGGGTTTTGATTCTGTTGACTTTTACTTGGAACTCTGACACTGTGTTCTTTGCGAACTGAGGATTGCATAAGACAGAATAGAGTAGAGTAGAATAGGGTAGAATAAAATAACTGGAGGCAAGTTGTTCCACTGATTAATTGTTCTGTCAGGAAATTTCTCTTTAGTTCTAAGTTATTTCTCTCCTTAATTATTTTCCACCCTTTGCTTATTGTCCTACCTTCAGGTGCTTCGGAGAATAGATTAACTCCCTCTTCTTTGTGGCAGCCCCTAGGATATTGGAACACTGCTATGATGTCACCCCTAATCTTTCTTTTCATCAAAATACCCAGTTCTTTAGCCTCCAGTTCCATAAAACGGAATGGATTGAGTAACAGAGTTGGAAGGGACCAGTTGAAATAGAAATGGAAAAATACAGTAAGAAATGGCACAGAAAGCATCTAAGCAAAGAGCAGTAAATTCTTTCCTTCCTTGGAGTACAAGAAGGCTAGATCCTTTCCTTCCCCCTCCCAAGAGACAATATCTGATTAGTGATTTTTTAAAATAAAAAAAACTAACTATAATTTGTCTTCTTAAACTCTCTGATTGGGGACTAGAAAACTCTTACCCAGTGAGACCACGTTCCTATGGTTTTCAAGCATGACTTCCAAATGCAGAGCTTTCTGGTCAGGATCCAGCTGAGACCATTCATCCTCAGAGAAATACACAGCCACCTCCTCAAAGGACACAAGACTCTCCTGAACACGGAAAAAAGAACAGAATTGAAAGATTCGCAAGATCTGTTCATCTTCATCAATGATTTAGACAAGAGGATAAAAGGGGAACTCATCAAATTTGCAGACAAGACCAAATTGACAGGAATAACAACACTCCAGAAGATAAACTCAAGTTATAGAAGGATTGACAGATTGGGCGCCATCTAACAAAATGAAAAACAACATTGAGAAATGTTAGGCTCTACATTTAAGAAAGAAAAACTAAATGCACAGACATAGAATAGGTGATACCTGGCTCAACAGAAGTGAAACAGGGATCTTGGAATCCTAGTGGACAATCACTTAAACAAGAGTCAGGAGTGTGCTACAGTTACCAAAAAAAAAAAACCCAACACAATCATAGGCTGCATTAAGAGAGAGATAGAATCAAGATCACATGAAGTGTTAGTTCCACTTTATAATGCTTTGGTCAGACCACACTTGGAATATTGCATTTAGTTTTGATTGCCAGATGTAAAAAAGATCTTGAGACTCTAAGAAAGAGTACAGAGAAGAGCAACCAAAATGATTAGGATCATGGAGGATAAAACATAAAGACCAGTTGCTGGAATTGAGTATGTCTAGTTTAATGAACAGGAGGACTAGGAATGACATGATAGCAATGTTGCAATATCTAAGGATCTGCCACAGAGAAGAGAAGGCCAACCTATTCTCCAAAGCAGTGATCCCCAACCTTTTTTACGCCGCGGCCTGGTATCCACCAACCTTTTTTATGGCGCGGCCCGGTACCGACATCAGCTGGGCGCCGCCATCTTGTTTTGATGAAAAGTGCTTCCGGTGAGCTTTCTACCCGGAAAAGCTCACCGGAAGCACTTTTTCATCAAAACAAGTAGCGCGCCAGCAAGCCAGCGCCCGGTAGGACTTGTTCCACGGACCGCTACCGGTCCGTGGACCGGTGGTTGGGGACCCCTGCTCCAAAGCACCTGAAGGCGGGACAAGAAGCACTGGATGGAAACTAATCAAGGAGAGAACTAACCTACAACCAAAGAGAAATTTCCTGACAGAACAATTAATCAGTGGAATGACTTTCCTCCAGAAATTGTGGATGCTGTAACACTGGAGGTGTTTGAGAAGAAATTGGACAGCCATTTAGCTGAAATGCTATAGGGCTTCCTTTCTGAGCAGGGGGTTGGGCTAGAAGACCTCCAAGATCCCTACCAACTCAGTTATTTTGCTCCATTGTTCCCAAATCCCCAAATCAAAGATATGCACTAAGTTAAATGGCTGTGCTTCACACAAGTCCTAATTTTAGGTGAGAAAATGGACAATTCTGAATAAAGTAATCCCCGCTTCTGAATCAGCTAAACTATTTGTCTATTATTGATTGATCTAATAGTCTGAGCATTGGCTGAATGGAAGAAAACAAAGAGGAGAAAATACTCTGCAGTGGTCATTTCTCAGCTTTTCAAAGCAGGAATGTTTGATCTCCTAATCCAGGCGTAAATCATAGTATTGGAAATTATTTTGCAGCCCAAAGTACCACGATTACATGCTCTACGTGACCATTCTCTTTGGATTTTAACATTCTGCTTTATTTTTTTTAATATGATTTGCTTATTCTTTGAACTACTGGTAATGAATAAAGCTTTTTAAAAATGGTAATTCGGCAATGTGAGTCTTTAGTTATTTTTCATTAGCCTTGCACAACTCCAAATCAAAAAATTATAAAAAGAACGGGTCTCTAGCAGTTACTATCACTATTCCTCTCTCTTGAACCACTTTTCAAAAAAAATTTCTTCTAAACTCATAGTTGGAGTACCTAGCAGAACCAGTTAGCCTGTGGTCCTTAAAAAACTTTTGCTAAACAGAATCTGAAGGTAGAAATGACAAACCATTGTATCCCAGTAATATTCTACAGAGAAAGCTATGCTGGTTGAGAGCAACTTGAACCTACTATTGTGCTTTCTATGTCACTCAGGAACACAAAAATAATCCAGTCCAAACAAAGAGGGAAAATAGAAGGAGGCAGCACTCTGCACATTTCCTTCAATTCCTGAAGGGAGAATACAAATCTAATAAGTTTTCCCTTTCTTACTTGATTTGGAGGTTCAACAGCTCTTTGAAGTCCACCAGAAAAACCAGAAAACTTCATTCTTTGCATTTCTGTAAGGAATAAGTAATTTCAAAATGCATAATTAACAAAACAGGAAGAGGTATTCTATGGAAGAGCAGAGATAGCAAAGATAAGACAGATGGGTAATCGGAGGATCATCAATTACCTCCTGAGGTGTCCTGACTTGGATCTGCCCAAGGGATCTTCCTGAAAAATAACTCCTGAGGGGGATTTGATGGATTCTTCTTTCCCTCACGATCTCTGATCTCCACAGTGCAACACTTCCAATACAAGGAAGGAAAAAAGAAGCAGAATTAATGTACATAACACAAAATAAAGTGGATTCCTATATTTGGAACACAACCTCAAAGCCCCCAATATCCATCTGTGTCGTTGAGTGAGAAAACAATGGAACAACGTCCTACAAGAATTGGTGGGACATCACCACATATTATGAAAGTCAGAGAAATTTGGGAAGGAGGGGCGAAGTATTCAAACACATTCTCTATTCCCTTCTGAGCTCCCTGAAGTGTCTCACCTGCAACTCGACCTGCACCTTCTGCTCCTCCACTTGATTCAGGAGGAAGCCTTCCGCCAGGGCCACCGCCTGGGAGCTGGTCTCTGCTCCACACTCCCTCACCCAGCCCTCCATCTCTGGGGGTAGAAGGAACAGGAGCTGCTCCAGAACCACCAGGTCCAGCATCTGAGCTTTGGTGTGTTTTTCAGGTCTCAGCCATCGCCTGCACAACTCATGGAGTCGGCTGCAAAGCCCTCGGGGACCCTCAGCCTCCTGGTATTGGAGGCTCCTTAAATTGCAGGGCTGAATTTCTGAAGGGAGCATGCTTTTCACTTCCAGGATCTCCTCTCCAGGTCTTGTCCAGATCTCCCCACAGCTCCTAGGCTGAACAGCTGACGGGCCTTTTCCATTTCCCTCCTTTGCAAAAGGTTGTGTCTCCATCCTTTCTCTCTTCTGCAGGGCAACTCCAAATGGGTCCAAGGACTCTTGTGGATCTCCAGGTGCCTTTTCCTTCACAGGACCATTTTTGAGGCCGCAGGACGGATCCCTGCAAGTTATTCTCCTCTTCTTCTTCTTCTTCCTTCTTCTGGCTTGCAAAGGTTTCAAACAGCTTCGAGTTTCTGTATCTGAGATAGAAAGAAAAACAAACGCCAAGAATTAGAAAATGGAATTCAGACCCTGAACCACCTTCACCCAACCTGCCCTGAGCCCCAAGCGACTCATCCCAGCGCAGGTCCCCCACGAGCAGGGCCGGGAAGGCGGCGGCTGGGGAGGCCGCCCCACTTCTCTCCCCCTCCAGAGACAGGACCGGACCCTCGGGGAGCCGGGTGCGAATCCTGTCTCTTCCTCGCCCGGCTTCTCTCCTCTCCTGCTGGGCCTCCACTTGGGCTCTTCCTCGGACACGGGGCAAAAGGGAGCCCCGCCGCCTTCCTTATATCCCCGCTCCTTCCGCTTCCCCCTGCAGAAAGAGGGCGGCTGGGGAGCATGGGACCGGCCCCCTCACCTTACTCGGGGCACGTCTGGATCACCCCCGGCCAGAGTATCCCGAAACCTCTCCGCCGGTGCCTGAGGAGTCCCGCGGGTTAAGGAGAGCGAGTGTGGCGCCCTAGAGTGGCAAGCGTTTGTGGCGTCACTTCCTTCGCCCGCCTCCAGTGGTAAGGCAGCCGTCACGTTCGCCGCCCAGTGGACCAAAGGGGAAGCGCCTGGAATTCTCCTGTCCTTGGAGAAGAAGCCCTCGGGTGGATTTTGGCCAAAGTTTTTATTTTATTTATTTTTGTCAATTCCTCATAAGATAATAGGTATAAGTAAAAACATAGTTATGAAAACATGGATACATATAAGAAAAATATATAAAAGAAACAATAGGACAGGGAGGATAGGCACTTTGGTGCGCTTATGCACGCCCCCTACAGTCCTCTTAGGAAAGGGGTGAGGTCAATAGTAGACAGTCTAAGGTTAAAGTTTTTGGGGTTTGGGGAAAAAGCCACAGAGTCAGGTAGAGTACTCCAGACATTGACCACGCTGTTGCTGACGTCGTATTTCCTGCAATCAAGTTTGGTGCAATTAACCTTGAGTTTGTATCTATTGTGTGCTCTTGTGTTGTTATGTTGAAGCTGAAGTATTCATTGACAGGTAGGACATTGCAATGTATGATTTTATATACAATACTTAGATCGGACCGAAGGCAGCGTAGTTCTAGGTTTTCTAGATCTAGTGCCACAGGATTGGAGAAAGGACGGAGTGGAAGGGAGAGAGCAGGATGGTGGTCATTTATTTATTTATTTATTTGATTTGCCAATTGTTTACAAGATAATAAGTATAAGTGAATACATAGTTGTGAATACATAAAATGGGTACATATAAGAAAAATAAAGAAGAATAAGAGAAACAATAGGACAGGGACGGTAGGCACGTTGGTGCGCTTATGCACGCCCCTACAGACCTCTTAGGAAAGGGGTGAGGTCAATAGTAGACAGTCTAAGGTTAAAGTTTTTGGGGTTTGGGAAGAAACTACAGAGTCGGGTAGAGTATTCCAGACATTGACCACTCTATTGCTGAAGTCATATTTCCTGCAATCAAGTTTGGTGCGGTTAACATTGAGTTTGTATCTATTGTGTGCTCTTGTGTTGTTATGGTTGAAGCTGAAGTATTCATTGACAGGTAGGACATTGCAATGTATGATTTTATATACCATGCTTAAATCAGACCGAAGGCGGCGTAATTCAAGGTTTTCTAGTTCTAGAATTTCAAGTCTGGTGGCATAAGGCAGGGTCCCCAACCGCCGGTCCAGTCGGACCGTGCACGGGCCAGCGGAACAAGCCTTACCGGGCCGCTGGTTGCTGGGCGCCGCCATCTTTTTGGTAAAAAAGCAATTTTTCGTCAAAAAGATGGCGGCGCCAGCGCTTCGGTGAGCTTTCGGGTGAAAGCCATTTCTACCGAAAAAGCTCACCAGAAGCGCTAGCGCCGCCATTTTTTGGCGAAAAATCACTTCGATGACGTCACCGGAAGTGATTTTCGTCAAAAAAGATGGCGGCGCCCAGCTGACGCCGGAACCGGGCCGCGGCGCCAGCTGGCGCGGAACCGGGCCGCGGCGTCAAAAGGTGGGGATCCCTGGCATAAGGTATTCTACAGCAGTAGAGGAGTGGAGAACTCTTCTTGTGAAATATTTCTGGACTTTCTCAATTGTGCTAATATCAGATATGTAATGTGGGTTCCAGACTGATGAACTGTATTCGAGTATTGGTCTAGCAAATGTTTTGTATGCTCTGGTTAGTAGTGTGATATTACCAGAGAAAAAGCTACGTAGGATTAGGTTAACAACTCTTAATGCCTTTTGGCTATGTAGTTGCAGTGGGCTCTAGCACTTAGATCATTAGAGGTGAGTATTCCAAGGTCCTTTACAGAGCTTGGGTCATCAACAAGATCTTGACTATTCAGCTTGTATTTTATTTTCTGATTTTTTTGCCAATATGTAAGACAGAGCATTTATTTGTTGAGATTTGAAGTTGCCATTTGTTTGACCATCCTGATACATAGTCGAGATCTTTTTGTAGGGTAGCAGTATTGTCTGTGGTATTGAACAGCTTTACATCATCAGCGAAAAGAACGCAGTTGCTCTCAATATGATCGCAGAGGTCATTTATGTAGAGTATGAAGAGAGTTGGTCCTAGAACACTGCCTTGGGGGACACCACTATTGACAGGTACAGAGTTTGATAGGACACTCCCAATTTTGACCATTTGTTGTCTGTTTGCCAGGAATGCTTCTATCCAGTTATTCAGTTGTCCAGAGATACCATAGGACTTTATTTTTAGGAGTAGTTTGTCGTGTACCACTGAATCAAAGGCTTTACAGAAGTCTATGTAGATTGCGTCTATTGCTTTGCCCTGGTCGAGTTGTGTCGTCCATATGTTTTTGCAGTGTAAGAGTTGCAGATTACAGGATAGTTTTTCTGAAACCAAATTGTTTATTGGAGAGTAGGTTGTTTGTCTCTAAGTGGAGGATGATGGATTGGTTAATAATTGATTCCATGACTTTACAGGTGACGCAGCATAAGGAGATTGGTCTGTAATTTTCAACTAGGCTTGGGTCTCCCTTTTTGAAGATGGGGATGACTGTGGCTTGTGACCATAGGTTAGGCAAGGAGCTGGTCCTGAAAGATTTTTCAAAGATTATGCTTAGAGGTTTGGCTATGGCAGTGGATAGCTTTTTTAAGAAGTAGGCACATATTCCATCCGGTCCAATAGATAGAGATGGTTTTAGATTGCGTAGTGCTTTTTCAACATTGTCTTCTGTAAAATCGATATGTATTAGATCATTGTTGTTATCTGTGGTGCGGCTAGGAAATACTGGGCATGATCCATTGCTGTTTACAAATACTGAGCCGAAGAATGTGTTAAAGAGGTTGGCTTTAATGGTGTCGTCATTGCAGTCTTTACCATCAGGTCCTATCAAGGGTGGGATGGACCTTGAGTCTTTTAGTTTGTTGTTTACAAAATTGTAAAAGCACGGGTGGAATTGGTGCTTAGAAGGTTTTCCTCTTGTTTAATGTGATAATTGGTGCATTCGGTCTTTATCTGGTGGCATAAATTTTTGTATCGGCTTTTGAAATTGGCAACGTGACCAGATTTATTTTTCCGCCAGAGTGATCTCTTTTTGGATTGAAGTTTCCTTATTGTTATGGGTAATCTGCTTTTTGTTTTGTTTTGGGAGTTGTTGTTGGTACATATAATTTGATGACTCTTTTGACTTCAAGCAAAAATATGTTGTAATGGTCTTCAACAGTATTGCATCCAGTGAATAGAGATTGCCAATCAAGGGATGAGAGATCGTTGTCTATAAGATCATAGTTGCCTTTTTGAAGTTACAATTGGGGATTACATCATTGTGGTGATTTTTGTGTGGGTGTATGTTGAGACAAAAGTCAATCATATTGTGGCCACTGCTGGAAAAGGGTTCTTTAGTTTGTATTCCGTAAATTAAATTCAAACTATTGCAGAAGATGAGATCGAGGCAGTTGTTTAGTCTAGTGTTGTTGGTTACTAGTTGTTCAAGTCCCAGATTTGTAATAGCATTGTAGAAGGTTGTGTGTATGATTTCAGTTGTACATTCATTTAGGGTCCAGTCAATATGAGGTAGATTGAAATCACCAAGAAAGATAAAAGGGTATGGGCAGGATGCAGCCCATGTTAGTAATGTATTTAGCTTGTTTACATGTTCGATGTCATAATCAGGTGCTCTGTAACATAGTAAGAATCGAATTGTGATATTTAAGGATAGTTCACAGATGATGGTCTCAGGAAGAGCAAGCTCCTGGGTAACTTGGATATTTTTAGATGTAAGGATTTTTATAGAAGATAGCAACACCACCTCCTCTCACAATTTCACGATCTGATCGGTAAACATGATAGTCCCTTACTGTGGTAATGAAGTCAGGGAGAGATGCATTGAGCCATGTTTCACAGACAAATATAATGTCGAATTTAGCCATATTTAGTAGAAAAAAGTCATGGGAGTAGGGGTAAAGGCCCCTCTCAAGGGTTCCTTGCCTGACAAAGGCTTCATCGTCTCAAGAGGTGGCACTTTCTCCATCTTCCTCTCCTTCCTGCAGGAACCCTCTGTGGATATGGAGAAAAATCTCTGGAGAATTTGAACTCACTTCCCTCAAGGACAGCCACCCTGAAGAGATTGTGGGAGGCCTCAAAAGGCTCAGATCCTGTCAGAAACAACCAACAACACAACACAAACCTCTTCCTTCCATCATCACCCAACAAGATTCAAACAAGCCTGGGACAGATAGTCTACAAAGTTAGCTGGACCCCCACATAGACCCCTGGGAGTTTGACAACCAATACATTTCTTTCAAGGCCACAGAGAGGGTATAAATATATCTCACTCTCCACTCCATGTGTTCAGGTGCAACAGGACCATGAGCTTAATGATTCCACTCCATTAAACTACCCTTCCAATCAGTCTCCATGTTTCCAGTGTCTTTCTCCCCACTTGGAATCGCACTCAGATGGACATTCATTCACATGCATTATTTCTTCTCCTGCCCTCTAGTACTTTGGAAAATAAATTGACCTCCTCATCTTTGTGGCAGCCTCTCAAGTACTGGAATACTGCTATCACGTCACACCTAATCCTTTTTTTCTCTAGACTAGCCAAACCCAAATTGTGCAATAGTTCTTCATGTTTTAGTCTTCAGGCCTTTAATCAATGTAGCTACTCTTCTTTGCACTTTTCCCAAAGTTTAAACATATTCTTTATAGTGTAATGACCAAAACAAGATGCAGTATTCCAAGTGTGGTCTTACTAAGTCATTATAAAATGGTACTACGTAATACTTCATGTGATTTTGATTCTATGCCTCTGTTTATAGAACAAAGGATTGTCTTAGCTGTTTTGGCTGCTGCCGCAGACAGGTAATGCGTTTTTTTTGTTTTGGTTTTTTTTAAAGATTTTTTATTTTTATTTTTTATACATCTCTTCAAGTGAGCAATGTGGTTCCAGTTTACAGCATACATACATAGTCACAGTTACATTTCCAGCTTTCTTATCTAGTTTCGTATCAAATCATTATTCCATTTTTTAAAAATAAATTTGCACTTCATATTTTTCATTCATTAATCCATTAACAAAAACATTTTCAACCTAAAACATATTTTCCACTATTTATTCCGTTATTGTCATTTCCATCTTACCACCTATTTTATTTTACATATTTTCTTCTTTTACTTTCTCAAAGCCGATGTGCAACAAACAAAAATAAAATAAAACTAATATCAATATAATCATTCTTAATTATTAGCTTCCAATTAACAATAATTCCCTATTTACTATTTTAGATGCGTTTCTCTTTTTCCCCCCATTCAGGGTCCACATGGTATTTCCTCCCAATCTACAATGAATCTTACATTTATTCCAAGGATATTAATATAATCATTTCGTATTTCCTCTTTGTTTCCATTTAACCAAATTTTACCTATGGAATTATCTTTAATTTTCATTCAACACCTTTTTAATCATAACAATCTCATTGCAAATACTTTTCAATATAATAATTTATAATTTACCACATTCCTTGTTTTTCTGATACTATTTGTATAATCAATTATATTTTCTATTTCTTATTTATGTAAAAAAAAAGATTTAATAACAATCATCTTAATTTTTTACTTTCATTTTTCTCATCATATAATTATATAATATTCTGACGGTGAGTTCTTATTCCCCTTTAATTCCAATTAAGCTTGTTTCTTTTTTTAAAAAAGTACATCCCAATAAACTTTAAACGTCAAAACTCCCCAATCTATATTTTTAAAAAACTAAAATGCATTTCCATGTGGAACCGCCCCCCCTTTATTTTATCTTTAACCATCATTTCTTAATCTCTTGGCCCTGTAATTTCTTCTTTTAGCCTGTTTGCCCTTTTCTATGCTTTTCCGGTCCTCTTTTTTCTCCTATTAATAAATAAGTGAATGGGAGATGAAAACAAAAATAATAATAGGTGACTCATTTTTAAATGATCGTCCATTCGGACTGCCAAGATCCCTCAGTTAGTTTTTGAGCCATGTTTCATGTAATCTGTTTTTCCCGCCCAGGTGTAAAAGCTTAACTTTTCTCCACATTAAATTTCACTTTGTTGGATTCAACCTTGTCTCATTTGGAGCAGAAAGGCACAATATGCATACACATAATAATCTATAGACATGGTGGGTCAGAAGTTAGAATGCAGTACAGCAAGCTGATTGCCCAGGAGCCAGAAGTTCAGTCCCAACTGGCTCATGGTTGATTCAGCCTTTAATCTTTCTCAGGTTGGTAAAATGAGGACCCAGATTGCTGCGGACAATATGCTGACTTTGTAAACTGCTCAAAGACTGCTATAAAGCTTTGTGGAGTGGAATATAAGTCTAAAGTGGAATTGTTATTACTATATATTTTATCCTGAGCATGGAACCTTTTATGACAAGATAGATGACCATTCTGAGCAAAGGTCTTTCCACATTCCATGCATTTATATGGCTTTTCTCCTGTGTGGATTCTGATGTGAGAAGTAAGAGAATTGCTGTTAGTAAACGTCTTTCCACACTCCATACATTTAAATGGTTTCTCTTCTGAGTGGATCATCTTATGCGTAATAAGACTACTTTTTTGAGTAAAGGTATTTCCACACTCCATGCATTTAAATGGTTTATCTTCTGAGTGGATCATCTTATGGGTAATAAGGCTACTTTTTTGAGTAAAGGTCTTTCCACACTCCATGCATTTATATGGCTTTTCACCTGTGTGGATCATCTTATGGGTAACAAGTCTACATCTTCGAGCAAAGGTCTTTCCACACTCCATGCATTTAAATGGCTTTTCTCCTGTGTGGATCTTTTTGTGGAGAGTAAGTCTATTTCTCAGAGCAAAGGTCTTTCCACACTCCATGCATTTATATGGTTTCTCTCCTGTGTGTATTGTTTTGTGTCTTCTGAGTCCACTGCTATGAGTAAAGTTTTTCCCACACTCCATGCATTTATATGGCTTCTCTCCTGTGTGGACTATTTTGTGGTTTCTAAGTCCATTGCTATGAGTAAAGGTTTTCCCACACTGCATGCATTTATATGGTTTCTCCCCTGTGTGAATCATCTTATGGGATATAAGATGACATCTCTGAGCAAAGCTCTTTCCGCACTCCATGCATTTATATGGCTTTTCGCCTGTGTGGATCATCTTATGGGTAATAAGTTTACACCTTCGAGCAAAGGTCTTACCACACTCCATGCATTTAAATGGCTTTTCCCCTGTGTGGATCTTTTTGTGGAGAGTAAGTCTATGGCTCAGAGCAAATGTCTTTCCACACTCCATGCATTTATATGGTTTCTCTCCTGTGTGGATCGTTTTGTGATTTCTAAGTCCATTGCGATGAGTAAAGGCTTTCCCACACTCCATGCATTTATATGGTTTCTCTCCTGTGTGGATTGTTTTGTGATTTTTAAGTCCATTGAGATGAGTAAAGGTTTTCCCACACTCCATGCATTTATATGGTTTCTCTCCTGTGTGGACTGTTTTGTGGTATCTAAGTCCATTGCTATGAGTAAAGGTTTTCCCACACTCCATGCATTTATATGGTCTCTCTCCTGTGTGGATTGTTTTGTGATATTTAAGTCCATTGCTATGAGTAAAGGTTTTCCCACACTCCATGCATTTATATGGTTTCTCTCCTGAGTGAATCCTTTTATGGGAAATAGGATTACTACCACTTCTGAACCTGTTATCATACTCTCTGCATTTGTTCTGGGTCAAACAGTGCTTGTCTACATGTAATTTATCTTTGATTAGCTTTATACTTTTCCTAATATATTGTTTCGTTATTTTCTCTTGTTGGGCAATAAGGTTTTGCTTCGGAGCATCAGTGGAAGATGAGATTTCCTGATTCCAATTATTTGACTGTTTTTTCTCATGACTTTCAAATTCCATTCGAAATCCAAACTTTTCTGTTCCATCTTTAGCATTACCTTCAAAGGAAAAGAGAAATGAAAATGATAATACGGTTAGAGAAAAAGATCAAACTGTAGAAAGTCAACTGAATTTCCTTCTGAATTTCTCTGAAACTCCATATTAGTTTGTAAACGCTCTTTGCATGGAGACTGGAAAGGTTGGGAGGTTTCAAGAATGGCTATATTGCTGTCCCAAAGTCTAATCGGCTTGCAAGGGCTCTTTGCCCGGATCTGGTACAAGCTCTACTTCATAGAAAACGGAGGCCTAACCCTACTTTTTGCCAACCAACTAACAAACATATGTAGGAAATACACTACAATAGTAATGGGGGACTTCAATTACCCTGATATCGATTGGAAAACTAAGAATACACCAAGTGAGAAGTCAAATGGGTTTCTAACCAACCTACCGGATAACTTTGTGGTCCAAAAGCTAGAGGATGGAAGTAGAGGGACAGCCATACTGGACTTAATTCTTATATACAAGGAAGAAGTGATAGAGGGAGTTGAAACTGCAGGAACCTTGGGTGACCATGTCATACTAGAATTCAACATAACACAAACTCAAGCAATAGAACATGACACCAGACTCTTAGATTTTAAAAGAGCTGATTTTAATAAACTCAGACAGAAGGGAAAGATGGATTTTCTTGGATGAAAATCCTAAAGGGGAAAGATTCCTTGGATGAAAATCCTAAAGGGGAAAACAACTCAGGAATCTTGGGAAACTCTGAAAAGTACGACCATAAAAGCCCATACCAGCACAAAACCACTAAGAAAGAAAAACAAGAAATCCAAGAAGAAACCAGCATGGCTGCACAAATATCTCTCTGACAAATTGAAAGGGAAAAAAGGACAAGTATAAAAAATAGAAAGAGAGACATACAACTAAGGAAGATTATCAGCAGACAGCCAGAATCTACAAAGACGAAGTCAGGAAAGCAAAGGTTCAGAACGAACAAAGTCTTGCAACAAAAGTCAAAGATAATAAAAAAAGTTTCTTCCAAAATTTAAATAACAAGAAAGAAATCAAGGAAACAGTGAGTCCACCAAAGACAGCAAGGAAGTAACAGGCCACAGAGAGAAAGCAGAGCTGCTTAACTCATTCTTTGCATCAGTCTTCACGCAAAAAGAAATTATAGCGCAACCTACCAAAAACATAACTGTAAAAGACAGACTAGAAATAAAAATTAAAATAAGCAAAAAATAATAAGAGAATATTGGTCTGATCTTGATGAACACAAATCATTGGGACCTGATGGATTACATCCCAAAGTTTTAAAGGAGCTGGCAGAGGTCATCTCAAAACCACTACACCACATCTTTCAAAAATCCTGGAGCACTAAGGAACAACCAGAGGACTGGAAAAAAGTCAATGTGGTTCCCATCTTCAAAAAAGGGGGAAAAAACAGATCCAGGAAACTACAGACCAATCTGACTAATAGCCTAATACCTAGGAAGATACAGGAAAAGATAATTAAAAAAAAAACAGATCTGCAAAAATCTAGAAACAAGTAATAACTAGCAGTCAGCACGGGTTTGTTAAAAACAGATCATGCCAAACCAATCTTATTTCACTCTTCAACATAGTGACTAAATTAATAGACCAGCAAAATATTGCGGACATAATATACTTAAACTTCAGCAAGGCATTTGACAAAGTAGACCACAACCAACTTATTGGGAAGCTAGAAAAAAGCGGGATAGATAGAATCACATCCAGATGGATGTGCAACTGGCTGACAAACCATACTCAACAAGTAGTCCTTAATGGATCTAAGTCTACATGGAGGGAAGTAAGCAGTGGAGTGCCACAAGGTTCCATCTTAGGCCCAGTACTCTTCAATATTTTCATAAACGACTTACATGAGGGAATAGAAGGGGAACTTACCAAATCTGCAGATAATACTAAGCTGTCAGCAATAGAAGACATCCAAGAAGATAGGCTCAAGATCCAGATGGATCTTGACAGACTAGAACATTGGACCCTAGCTAATGCAATCCTAAAAAACTAATGCAATCCTAAGTTGCATTAACAGAGGGATACAATCAAGATCAAGTGAACTCATACCACTCTATAAATCCTTAGTAAGATCACACCTAGAATCCTACATCCAGTTTTGGTTACCACAGTATAAAAAAGATGTTGAGGCTTTAGAAAAAGTGCAGAGAAGAGCAACCAGGATGATTAGAGGATTGGAGACTAAAACATAAAATATAAAGAACAGTTACAGGAACTGGTCAAGGCTAGTCTAGTGAAGAGAAGGACCAGGGGAGACATGATAGCAGTGTTCCAATATTTGAGGGGCTGCCACAGAGAGGAGGGGGTCAAGCTATTTTCTAAAGCACCTGTAGGCCAGACAAGGAATAATGGATGGAAACTGATGGAAAGATTCAACCTAAAAATAAGGAAAAATTTTCTGACAGAACAATCAACCAATGGAACAGCTTGCCCTCGGAAGTTGTGGGAGGGTCATCACTTGAGACGTTCAAGAAGAGATTGGACTGCCATTTGTCAGAAATGGTGGAGTCTCCCGCTTGGGCAAGGGGTTGGACTAGATGACCTCCAAGGTCCCTTCCAATTCTATCTGCAACATATCCCACTTTAGCACGAGATCACACAAGACAAGCAGTGCAAGATCTCAGGCTAGTGATCACGCATGATCTCGTACTGCAGCATTTTAGACCTGTGTAACTAACTATAATCAGTCTTCTTGAACTCTCTGATTGGGGACTAGAAAACTCTTACCCAGTGAGACCACGTTCCTATGGTTTTCAAGCATGACTTCCAAATGTAGCGCTTTTTGGTCAGGATCCAGCTGAGACCATTCCTCCTTAGAGAAATACACAGCCACCTCCTCGAAGGACACAAGACACTCCTGAACATGGAAAAAAGAACAGAACAGGAGGATTTGCAACATCTATTCATCTTCATCAAGGATTTAGACAAGAGGATAAAAGGGGAACTCATCACATTTGCAGACAGGACCAAACTGACAGGAATAACAACACTCCAGAAAATAAACTCAAGATATAGAAGGATCGACAGATTGGGCGCTATCTCACAAAATGAAAAACATTGAAAAATGTTAGGTTCTACATTTAGGAAAGAAAAACCAAATGGACAGGCATAGAATAGGTGATATCTGGCTCAACAGTAGGAAGTGCAACAGGGATCTTGGAATCCTAGTGGACTTAAACAAGAGTCAGCAGTATGTTACAGTTGGCAAAAAACCCTCAAACTATCATAGACTACATTAAGAGAGGGATAGAATCAAGATCACATGAAGTGTTAGTACCACTTTATAATGCCTTGGTAAGGCCACACTTGGAATACGGCATCCAGTTTTGGTTGCCAGACATAAAAAAT
This sequence comes from Notechis scutatus, assembly GCF_049901735.1. Lineage (NCBI taxonomy): Eukaryota > Metazoa > Chordata > Lepidosauria > Squamata > Elapidae > Notechis > Notechis scutatus. The sequence goes on along the minus strand of NC_142010.1, from coordinate 15,622,036 downwards.
ACCTTTGGACTCTAGAAAGAGTGCAGAGAAGAGCAACAAAAATGACTAGGATCCTGGAGGGTAAAACATATAAAGAACAGTTGCTGGAATTGGGTATGTCTTGTTTAATGAACAGAAGGACTAGGAATGACATGATAGCAGTGTTGCAATATCTAAGGATCTGCCACAAAGAAGAGAAGGCCAACCTATTCTCCAAAGCACCTGAAGGCGGGACAAGAAGCACTGGATGGAAACTAATCAAAGAGAGAACATACAACTAAAGAGAAATTTCCTGACAGTGAGAACAATTAATCAGCGGAATGACTTGTTTCCAGAAATTGTCGATGCTCCAATACTGGAGGTGTTTGAGAAGAAATTGCACAGCCATTTATCTGAAATGTTATAGGGCTTCCTGTCTGAGTAGGGGGTTGGACTAGAAGACCTCCAAGATCCCTATCATTTCAGTTATTCTGCTCCATTGTTCCCAAATTATCAAAGAAAAGACATACAGTAAGTTAAATGGCTGTGTGTCACACAAGTCCTAATTTTAGGTGAGAAAATGGACAATTCTGAAAATTTCTTTGAGTGAAGAAAATTTCGGACAAGTTTTATCAGGTTGATTGATTCTGCAAAACCTTCATTGACTTTCAATAAGTAATCCCACTTCTGGATCAACTGATTTATTGCTCTATCATTGATTGATCTAGTAGCCTGAGCCATTAACTGAATGGGACAAAACAAAGAAGAGAAAATTCTCTGCAAAGGTCGTTTCTCAACGTTTGCAAAGTGGGAATGTTTGATCTCCTTAATCCAGGCAAAAATCAGAGGATTGGAAATTATTTTGTAGCCCAAAGTACGATGATTACATGCTCTATGTGGCCATTGTCTTTGGATTTTAAAATTCTGCTTTATTTTTTAATATGGTTTGCTTATTTTTTGAACTACTGGTTATGAACAAGGCTTTTTAAAAATAGTAATGTGGCAAAGTGAGTCTTTATTTTCTTTTTTTTAATTCACAAGTTTATTAAATTTTCACCTTTAAAAAATATTCTGTATACATTTTTGCAGTTGTGACATCAGTTATACCGTTCTCCTATACATACATACGTACACTTATTTACAATTATACTTTAAAGCTTCTACTTTTGCATTATATTTTCTGTTTTCTAACCAAACATACCACTTTTCCCAGGCCATATAGAATTATCTTCCCTCTCCTGCAATTCCATTGTGAATTTATTCATTTCTGCGCAATCCATTATTTTTTTTATAATCATGTCACCTGTGAGAGTACTATCTAATTTCCAAGTTTGAGCATATAATATCCTAGCCGATTTTAAGATATGTATCATTAGACATTCATTCTCTTTCGTATATTCTTTGTTTATCCCTAATAAAAACATTTTAGGTTTGGGTACTATCTTTAGACTTATTTCCTGTAGCCAGATCTGTATCTTATTCCAGATTATTTCACTTTTGGGCAAGTCCACCACATGTGAAAGAATGTACCAGGTTTCGTTTTGCATTTCCAACACTCTTATTTTAGATTTGGATAAATTTTAGCCAATCTTGCCGGTGCAAGATGTCAACGATAGAACATTTTATAGTCTTTGCTTATTTTCATGAGCCTTGCACAACTCCAAATAAAAAAATTACAAAAAGAATGGGTCTCCAGCAGTTACTACCACTGTGATACATTTATTCCTATCACCTGAAGCACTTCTAAAAAATTACTTCTTCTAAACTCATAGTTGCAGGGGTACCTAGCAAAAGCAGTTAAGCTGTGGTCATTAAAAAAAAGAATTCCTAAACAGAATCTGAGGGTAGAAATGACAAACTATTGTGTCCCAGTGATAGTCTACAGAGGAAGTTAAGCTGGCTGACAGCAACTTGAACCTGCTGTTACACTGTCCATGTCACATAGGAACACAAAAATAACACAGTACAAACAAGGGGGAAAATAGAAGGAGAGAGAACTCTGCACACCCATTTCATTTCCTGAAGGGAGAATACAAATCTAACATTTTTTCCCTTTCTTACTTGATTTGGAGGTTCAACCACTGCTTGAGCTCCATCGTAAAAACCAGAAAACTTCATTCTTTGTTTCTCTGTAAGGAATAATTTCAAAATGTATATTTAACAAAATAAGGGGAGGTATATTACTGAAGAAAAGAAGGTAAGACAGATGGGTAATTGGAGGTAATAGGATCTTGGATTACCTCCTGAGGTGTCCTGACTTGGATTTTCCCAAGGGATCCTCCTGAAAAATAGCTCCTGAGGGGAATTTGATGGATTCTTCTTTCCCTCGCGATCACTGATCTCCACAGTGGAGCACTTCAAATAGGAGGAAGGAAAAAAGATGCAGAATTAATCAACATCACATGACACAAAGTGGATTCCGAAATTCGGAACACAACCTCAAAGCCCCCAATATCCATCTGTGTCTTTGAGTGAGAAAACAATGGAACAATGTCCTACAAGAATTGGTGGGACATCACCATATATTATGAAGGTAAGAGAAGTTTGGGAAGAAGAGGCAAAGTATTCCAATACATTCTGTATTCTCTTTTGAGCTCCCTAAAGTCTCTCACCTGCAACTTGACCTGCTCCTTCTGGTCGTCCCCCTGACTCAGGAGGAAGCCTTCAGCCAGGGCCACCGCCTGGGAACTGGTCTCTGCTCCACACTCCCTCACCCAGGCCTCCATCTCTGGGGGCAAAAGGAACAGGAGCTGTTCCAGAACAACCAGGTCCAGCATTTGAGCTTTGGTGTGTTTTTCTGGTCTCAGCCATCGCCTACAAAAGTCATAGAGTCGGCTGCAAAGTCCTCGGGGACCCTCGGTCTCCCAGTATTGAATGAACTTCCAAGGCTGGACTTCTGAAGGGAGGATGGTTTCTTCCTGCCCAGTTCTGGTCCAGATCTCCCCACCCTTCCCAGGCTGAACAGCTGAAGGGCCTTTTCTGCTTCCCTCTTTTGCAAAAGGTTGTGTCTCCATCCTTTCTCTCTTCTGCAGAGCAACTCCAAATGGGTCCAAGGACTCTTGTGGATCTCCAAGTGCCTTTTCCTTCACAGGACCATTTCTGGGGCTGCAAGACGGATCCCTGCTAGTTATTCCACTCTTCTTCTTTTTTTGCCCAAGAGAAAATTTTGGCTTGCAAAGATTTCAAATGGTATCTGAGATAGAAAGAAAAACAAACGCCAAGAATTAGAAAGAGGAATTCAGACCCTGGACCACCTTCACCCAACCTGCCCGGAGCCCCAAGCCGCTCATCCCAGCGCAGGGCCAAGGTCCCTCCGAGCAGGCCCCGGAAGGAGGCAGCTGCAGAGGCCGCCCCGCTTCTTTTCCCCTCCGGAGACAGGATTGGGCCCTCGGAGAGCCCGGTGCGAATCCTGCCTCTTCCTCGCCCGGCTTCTCTCCTCTCCTGCTGGGCCTCCGCACTCCCCCCTCTTGGGCTCTTCCTCGGAGACGGGGCCTTCCGGGCATCATCGCTTCCCCTTGCATGGAGAGCGCGGCTGGGGAGCATGGGACCCTGGAAGAGGCCGCCCCTCCCCTTTCACTCGTGGTCGTCTGGATATCCACTCACCAGAACGCCTCAACCTCTCCGGCCCCTGCAGAGCACAGGGATTAAAGCTAGCGACTGTACTGTCCTAGAGTGGCAGGCGTTTGTGACGTCACTTCCTTCCCGGCCTCACTTAAAAACCCAGTTGTGACATTCGCCCTCCAGTGGACCAGTATGGAAATGCCTGATGTTCCCTTCTCTTGGCGGAGGGCGCCCCCTTGTGGATTTGGCGCAAACTGCCAGGATTATAGAAGGAGCGGGTCTGAGGGGGGGAGAGGGCAGGGACGCTCTCAATGCCTCCCTGCCCGACAATGTCTTTGGGATCTCCAGAGGCAGCAATTTCTCCATCTTCTCCTTCCTGTGCAGATGTCTGTGGAGATGGAGAAAAACCTCTCTGGAGGATTTGAACTCACTTCCCTCAAGAACAGTCACCCTGAAGAGATTGTGGGAGGCCTCAATAGGCTCAGATCCTGTCAGAAACATCCAAAAACAAAATGAGGACCCAGTTTGTTGCGGATAATATGCTGACTTTGTAAACTGCTCAAAGACTGCTATAAAACTTTGTGGAGTGGAATACAAGTCTAAAGTGGAATTGCTATTGCTATATACTTTATCCTGAGCGTGGAACCTTTTATGAAAAGATAGATGACCATACTGAGCAAAGGACTTTCCACGTTACATGCATTTATATGGCTTCTCCCCAGTGTGAATCCTTTCATGGGAAGTAAGTTGCCTTTTTATTCTAAAATGTTTTCCAGATTCCAAACATTGATAAGGGTCCTTTTTTCTGTGAATCACTTTTTTGAGATCTAAGGGAGTTATTTCCAAGAGAATGAATGAAGGTCCCATTATAATTTTTTCCTTTCGGTTTTAATAGCATCCTTCCCTTTGTTTTATGTTAAATAGTGTTCGTTTACATGTAATTTAGATTTGATTAGCTTCATACTTTTCCATACTTTTGCACCAGCAGAAGGTGAGCTTTCCTGGTTCCAATTATTTGATTTGTTTCTCTCATGGCTTTCGAATTCCATTCAAATTCAAAATTTCTCAGTTCCATTTTTAGCATTGATCCCTTGGAACAGTTCATTGGAATCTTGATTCTCATTATTACCTTTAAAGCAAAAGAGAAATGAAAATGATAACAAGGTTAGAGAAAAAGATCAAACTGTAGAAAGTCAACAAATTTTCTTCTCAATTTTTCCGAAATTTCATTATGTTGTATTTTACATGCCTACAGTGCTGTGATATAGACATGAAGATTTCTATATTCATGACTCATGAAAGCTTTGAAAATATCTAGAAAATATCTCTGTCTTTACAGTTATCTATACATATGCGAATTTCACTCAAAGTCAGTTTTGAGTTAAGGAATAATCAGAGGAAACATCCAAGAAGGAATTAGGAAAAAGTTAAGATTTATTGGGGTGTGTTAAATTTCAGTATGGACCTGTGAGAACTGAAAGAATTTTGAAACAAGTTCCTTCTTCCCTGGTATACCTTGGAGCAGCTGCTATATGGCATGTGTCTGGCGGGCAGGACCCCTGCTCGACCTGTTCCTTGGATCCCTGTGATGAGACTTTGGGGCGAAATCCCTTGCTTGAAGCCTCCCCATTAGCTTGTAAACTTTCTGCGCACCAAGACTGGAAAGGTTGGGAGGCTCAAGAAAGGGTATTTCAAGTCTCATCAGCTTGCAAAGGCTGTTCAGCCAGATCAGGTACAGGTCTCAGCAGAGAACAGACAGTTAAACTGCTTTAGTGTGAGATCATGCAAGATCAGTCATGCAAGATCTCATGCTACTGATCTCACACTACAGTACTTTAGGCCTTCTGGGCTGCCACAGCAAGGCTCACTAGAGCTGTGGGAACGGGAGTGGGAAATAGAGATAGTTGGGTATTTGTAGCCAAAATAAAATTCCTTTGCCTGTGAACCAACGACGTTCTCACCAGGTGCTGGGGAGGCATGGACAGAAACCAACTGGACTGGAGACTGTGACCTGATTGGATCATGTGATGGACAAGTGGATTGGGGAAAAGAACTTTGGCTTTTGAATTGGGTGGGGAAAACCTAGGGACCTTCAAATCAGGTTTTCTCCAGCTGTGCCAATATGGCATGCCTAATAAATTCTTACTTTGAGGAACACTGTGACCTCAGGATTTTGATTTCATTGAGACTGTTCCTTGGAAACCTGACACTGTGTTCTTTGCAAACTGAGGAGTGCGTAAGATAGAATAACTGAAGGCAAATTGTTCCACTTTTCTCCTTCTTTCTGAGTTGTTTCTCTCCTTGATTAATTTCCACCCATCACTTATTGTCTTATCCTCAGATGCTTTGGAGAATAGCTTGACGCCCTGTACACTGTGACAATCCCTGAGATATTGGATCATTGCTATCATGTCACTCCCTAGTCTTTCTTTTCATCTAAGTACCCAGTTCCAGCAAGTGTTCTTTAGCCTCCAGTTTCATAGAATGGAATGGAACGGCATAGAATGACACAGTTGGAAGGGACCTGGGCTGTCTTGTTGTCCAACCCCTTGCTTAGGCAGACAAATCTTTCACTACTTTCACCCTATGTTTTCTGCAAATGCACCAAAGCAGGGAAAGGTACTGATGGCTCACTACATTGTCACAATGTAAGTCTCAGCAGGGTGGGGTGAGGGAATAGGTAGGGCCAAGTGTCATGCCCCTGATGAAGACTGACTCTGAGGGAGAAGAGGAACAACTAACGGAGTGGAAGTGTGGCTCCAGAGGTGGTGGAGGCGGGCTGGGGAAGGGCAGAGGCCAGCTGAGCAGTCAGAAGAGGACCCAGGCCCACCCCCTATCCATCCTAGGGTACACAGGGAGGAGAGGATCAGGGGAAAACGTGATCTACTCAGGAGGAGAGGGCCATGATCCTCTTCATGGGTTGCAGGTGTGAGATTTGCATAAGAGTTTGGACCTGTGTGCTAACAAACGCTGGAGACAAATTAGTGTTTTATTCCTAGATGAGGTTTATCTTGGTTGGCGTTCTTCCAACAGACTGTACCTGGTTATCTTCCTGAAGTTTGTAATTATTTATCCTGGTCTGTCATGGAACTTTATTCAGTGCAGTTTGTTTTTGGTTTTTGCTTCATTATCTGCTCTTTGAATTTGAATGTTATTTTGAAAATAGTTTAATTTTCAACTGTGAACAATTAAACAGTGAAGCCAAGTTGAAGGCATTAAAGGACCTTTATTTATGTTTTGGTTTTTGTTATATTTTTGATACACTCCGGGTTATCACACCAATGTTGCAGCACCTCTGCTGTCATTCATAAGTGTGGACGGCCATAGTGCAGCAACATTCGTAGTCACATTGCATGAGGCTTTTGTTCTTGAATTACATTGGCAGAATGCTCTTCCATGGCCTGAATGTGAAAGTTCTGTTCTCACACAATTTTGGGATGTTTTAGAGGACAAATGACAACACATTCATCTCACATGACCTCCAGATAACACATAAAAGCACACCTTGTTCTTTTCATAAATTGAAATAGAAATGGAAAAATACACATAAGAAATGGCACAGAAAGCATTTAAGCAAAGAGACATTGACTCTTTCCTTCCTTGGAGTATGGGGAGGGCAGTTCCTTTCTTCCTCCATCCCAGGAGATGATATCTGATTAGTGATTTTTGATAAAAAATAATAATTATAATCTGTCTACTTGAACTCTGCTTGAGGACTAGAAAACTCTTACCCAGAGAGACCACGTTCCTATGGTTTTCAAGCATGACCTCCGAATGCAGTGCTTTATGGTCACGATCCAGCTGAGACCATTCTTCCTCAGAGAAATACACAGCCACCTCCTCGAAGGACACAAGACTCTCCTGAGCACGGAAAAAAATAACAGAACAGGGATATTCACAAGATCTGTTCATCTTCATGAATATTTTAGAAGAGGATTAAAAGGGGAACCCATCACATTTGCAAACAAGACCAAATTGACAGGCATACCATGTTTGTTTATACAACCAAGGATTGTCTTAGCCTTTTTGGCTGCTGCCACAAACAGGTGACTCGTTTTTTAGGAGGGAGGGTGTTAGAATTTTATTTTTATTTTTTATACAACTCTTCAAGTGAGCAATATGGTTCCAGGTTACAATATATGTTCTGTTTATTAATGTCTGGATGTGCCGTTTTTGTTGCAGAGTCTCTTTGCTGTTCAGCCAACTCCAATTGTGTCTGAACTTTGGCCAGTTCTGCCTGTTGGTTGGCTTGGGCTTTGGCCATTTCTACTTGTTGTTCGGCCTGGGCCTTGGCCATTTCTGCTGCTTTAGCTGCTATTTCTGCCTGTTGAGCCACTACTGTCTCTGTGGCGCATAGATCTGCGTCTGCTACAGCAGCTTCTACTTCAGCTTCTGTAGCCCGGTCAGCATAACTTGCAGCTTTGGAGGCCTTAGATGCGCTGCTACTATGGGAGGATGCTCTAGAAGGATGATGAGAGCTGGCAGTAGAGAATTGGCATGAGACAGTGGAAACTGCTTGCGATCTAGCTGGTTTGGGGTGGAGGGAGGAGGCTTTCTTTGAATGGTGGGAAGAAGCTGCTTGTGATTGAAGACCTATGTCGGATGTGGCCAACTCTCTTGATACTTCTTCCCTCTGTAGCGCATTGAAGATCTCAACCTGGAGGAAGTTTCTGCCTTCCCGAATGCTGTCTTCGCATTCATTGTTTGCCTCCTTGAAGCAATGAATGTGGTCTTGGAGCTCTGGGTCTTCCAGGCTCGACTGCATGTATTTAAGCTTATTTTCACTGTCCCTCCACTGTGCAAGATGCTCCTCTAACTCCTTCTGCATTAGGAAGAGGTTCTTGAGGGGCAACTTGCTTTTGGGGGTGTTGAAGATCTTGACCAGCTCCGTACATGCGTCTGCAAGATGGTGATACTGCCTGTTGCAATCCTCTCTGAAGCGTGTCACCGCGGGTTGGGTGAGCTTCCTATGCCGTCTGAGATCGTAGGCTTTGTGAGGTATTGCTGCTTCTCCAGAGGTTTGGACATCTGTTAGATCGGGTACAAAAGAGACGCGAGACCAGTGTACTTCAAGCTCTTTATTTCATGTATAGATCTGTACAAAATCTTGGAGCCGCGGCAACCCTTCATATAGGGATTGCTTGCGGCTCGCCGGCCAATGACAGGTCTTTGAATCTCCCACGATTGGCTCGGCCAATTCTCAGTGATTCTCAGTGGACCAATCACTGCTGTTCAGTGGACCAATCAAAATGCTGTCTGTGTGGACCAATCAGAAATCAGTATTTGGAGTATGTTAATACAGAACACCCCTCCCCTCTTGGTTCAGTCCTACAGGACGTAGTCATGTAGTCCCGTAAGTAGGCGGGGCTCCGTACTTGCCTACTTGACCTGCGCAGCTCAGTTGTTGTTTGGTCTTTGACCGGTTCAGATGGATTCCTTGTCACTGTCGTCCTCCTCGATGGAACCGCCTGGAAGGGTGAGTCAGGCCTATCGCTGAAACTCCCACCCGGTCTACCTGGGTCGGTCGAGTTGTCAGCTCCGCTGTTCCCACCCGGTCTTTCCGGGCTGGTTGAGCTGGCTTGGCTGCTCCTTCCAGGTGAGGCTTCGTCCGCAGAGGGTTCCCGTCTACCGATGTTGTCTGCCGGTAAGTATTGCTGGTTTATTTTTGGTTGGGGGTGTTCGGTTTGTGTTTTGGGATTTTCTTCTTCTCTTGGATTACTGTTTGGTTTTTTTACCTCTGGTTTTTTTTATTAATGTTTGTTTGTGGTGTTTGTGTGCTGGCCATGTTGTCGGCGGTTGTTCTGGACCTTAGTTGGTCGATGTGTCGTTTCCAGCTTCTTCCATCGTCTGTTTGTAGCCGGTATGATTGGGGGCCCGTTACTTGGGTTATTTTTGCTGGTACCCAGAGCAGGTCCCCTGTGAAGGTTTTTGCATAGACTGCGTCTCCTGGGGTAAAGATTCAGTATTTGCTAGACGAGTCTGGTGGTTTCTTGGGGTGGTATGTGGGGTGCAGTCTGCCTAGTTGGGATCGTAATTTTCTGCCCATCAATAGTTCTGGTAGGCTCTTATTCGTCGTTGTGCTGGGAGTTATGTGTTGCATTAGTAGTAATTTATTTATTTTGTCGTGTATGTCCCCGGTTTCAATTTTTTCTATTGCGTTTTTTGTATAACGAACCACGCGTTCTGCCCGCCCGTTTGCTGCCGGATGAGCGGGTGCTGTCAACGCATGCCGTATGCCCCTTTCAGCCAGGAATTTCTCGAATGCCAGTGAGGTAAATTGTGGCCCGTTGTCTGACACTAGTACGTCCGGTAGTCCATGGGTGGTAAACAGTTTGGTTAGTTCCTTGATAATGGCCTCCGTGGTGGTGGATTTCATGACGCTAACCTCCAGCCAGTTTGAGTAAGCGTCAACCGTTATTAGGAATGTGTATCCCTTTGTAGGTCCAGCAAAGTCTATATGGACCCTAGACCACGGGCCTCTGGGGGTCTCCCACTCTAGAGTCGGTGCGGGGGGAGGGTTTGGTCTGGATTCCTGGCATTTTCTGCATGATGCCACCCAAGTTTCAATATGTTTGTCCATCCCTGGCCACCAGGCATAACTCCTGGCCAGGGCTTTCATTTTGACTATGCCAGGATGTCCCTCATGCAACATAGTCAACGCTCTTTTTTGTAATGTTTCAGGAACCACAACCCTGTCCCCCCATAGTATGCAGTCCCTCTGTGTGAATAGTTCGATCTGCCGGTTTTGGAAGGTTTTAAATTGCTCGCCGCCGTCGGTTTCCAGCCACCCTTTCTCCACCCAATTCAAAACCTGCGCCAGATGCTTCTCTTTATTAGTCTCTTTGGCAATGTCTGATGCGGTCAGGGGTGGATTGGGTAATGTTTCTATATGCAGCGTAGATGTTGTGGGTGCCGGGTCTTCTTCCAGGTCGGGCAGGGGGGAGCGGCTCAGTGCGTCTGCATGTGCGATGCTTTTTCCCGGTCGGTGTAGCAGCTGGTAGCTTTAGGTGGCAAGGAACTCGGACCACCTTGTCATCCTTGGTGATAATATGTTCGGGGTGGCCTTGTTCGCTGCCAGTTCTCCTAGAAGCGATTTATGGTCAGTGATAATGGAAAATGTCCTACCATATAGGTATTCGTGGAACCGCTTCACGCCGGTGATCACTGCTAGTGCCTCTTTGTCCAGTTGGCTATAATTCCTCTCGGGTTTGGACAATGTCCTTGAGAAGAAGGCGATTGGCGCTTCTCTCCCGTCTGGCAGAGTGTGGCTTAGGATGGCTTCGACACCAAAGGGTGAAGCGTCACAGGTTACGGCCAAAGGTAGGGTTTCGCTGTATTGCATGAGGATTGCGTCTGATGTTAGAAGGTCTTTTATTTTCTGGAAGGCATTTTCTTCCCACTTTCCCCAGGACCAGGTGGCTGTTTTGTCCAGCAGCCTATGTAGGGGTTCCACTGTCGTTGCCTTCTGGGGCAGGAAAACATTGTAAAAATTAATGAGTCCAAGAAAAGCCTGCAGCTCCGTTTTATTCTGAGGTCTAGGGGCTTCTTTGATAGCTTTGACCTTTTTTTCTGTGGGGTGGATTCTGTTTTTGTCCAGTAGGTACCCCAGGAATTCTACTTTCTCTGTGCACAGTTGTCACTTCTCTTTTTTAAGCCTGGATTCCCCAACGGGTGTTAAGGAAAACAAACTAAACAGAATGTACAGCGAAGTCAGATAGGCAGACAGGTAAATGTGTGAGATAAGTTTTCTAGTTAACACGCAGTAAAAATACAGATACGCTTGTGCTATCAAAAATATAGTTTATTCCATTTAAGAATTATAGCATAGTCAAAATAAACGGTTCATTAGTCTTATATCAATTTCAGTCAAGTCTTGCCGGGGATACTCTATTTGCCAAAGTCCGTGTTGAATAGCCAATGTCAGTTCACTTACAATAAATCAGTCCAATCTTTTTACTATCTCTCCGTTGAGAAAAATCAACACTCCTTCTTCTCTCCCCTTTTCAGCAAGAACGCAGTCATCAATCCATTCAGTAATTAGAGATCAGTAGGCCAGAGAGAGAGAGCTGCAATGGCCTCGCTTCTTATATAGTGCTTTTACAACCACACCCTTAATTACATTCTTGCTGTTAAAGTTACACACACTTTAACTAACAAACCATGATACCATATTTATTATTTTTACCCAAACCAGTTAGGGTAAACAATGTTATCCCTAACACCTTTAGCCTGGTGTCTTTAAATTTCTGTAGGACCCCCCTTAGGCGGCTCTCCAATTGGTTTTTGTTTTTATCGGACACTAACACATCATCGAAGTAGGGCACCACCCCTTTTATTCCTTGTAATACTCTCTCTATTAGACTCTGGAATACCCCTGGTGCCACGCTGACTCCGAATTGGAGTCTTTTGCATAGGAATGCCCCCCGGTGGGCCCGATGGTTTGTGCCTCAGCAGTCTCGGCGTCGACTGGCAGCTGCTGGTATGCCTGTGCCAGATTGAGTTTTGCGAAGACTTTTCCTCCCCCCAGTGAGTGTAGTAGGTGCTGTACCACCAGAACGGGGTAACCGCTCTGCTGCAGCGCATGGTTGAGGGTGGCCTTGTAGTCACCACAGATCCTCACGGACCCGTCCGGCTTAATTGGGGTGACTATTGGGGTTTCCCACCGGACGTGGTCTATCGGCTCTAAGACCCCTTGTGCGATGAGCTTGTCCAATTGCTCATCGATTTTGGGTTGGAACGCGAAGGGCACTCGCCGTGGCTTAAGGTGGATTGGGGCAATGTTCGGGTTCAGTTTGAAAGAGATAGGGGACCCACGGTACTTGCCTAAGTCACCATTGAAAACCTCCTGGAAGTCCCTCATGAGCATCTCCTCCCAGTCTGCTTCAGCGATGTGGTTGATACCAGTCACCTCGATCCCCAATGGCATGAACCACTTCAGTCCCAGCAGGCTTGGGCGGTCTTTATCCACAATGGTGAGCGGAAGTACCTCTGTGTGCCCTTTGAAGGCCACTTTAAAATGTCCAATCCCGACCACGGGAATCCGTTTTCCCTGGTAATCCTTCAGGGTCAGTTTCTGGCTTTCTAATTCGTGTTTGTGGATGGTGGGCACCAAACGGTTGATTGTACGCCATGAGACCATGGAGAGGTAGGATCCGGAATCTACCTCCATCCCGCACGGTTGACCCTCGATGCTTACCTCCACATGCATCTTCCGGGCATCGATTGTGTCTGAATGCCCGATGATTACCGTCTGATGGGTCTCTTCTTTACGCCGGGTTTCGCTGAACCGCTTGTTCCTTCCTTCTCGGCTCCACCGGCTTTCTGCGTGTCGGTCTCTGGTCCTGGGGGGGTGCTGTCTTGTCTCCAGGGGCTGTGATTTCTCTTGTTTCGGCATACTTTGGCGATATGTCCCCGTTTGTCATACAGTGAAGGCAAATGGCGTCGAGGAACTGGCACTCTGAGCGGGATGGTCGCCTCCGCACCCGGCACACTGGAACCCCGACTTACGACCTCTCCATTCTCGCGTTCCCGCTCCGCTTGTAGTCTATGGATCTCCTCATCCTCGGTCTCGGAGGAGTCGATGTCCCCGTGGTGTGTAGTGGTGGCCTTGTGGCTGGCCTCTGGTCGTTTTTCTGGGGTTGGCGTCATTTCTGCGGTCGTTGGCTGGTCTATTGCGTTCATCTGCCACATCTTGGCCGCTGACTGTTTTGCTGCCTCGGCTGCAGTTGCTTTGTCGATGGCCTCGGTGACTGAGATGTCCGCTTGTGCCATCAGCCGAGTCTGGAGTATGGGGTCCCTGAGTCCAAGGATCACGCGGTCTCGCAGGGCCTCGTCCATGTCGGTGAACCCGCACATGCCCCCGAGGTTTCTTAGGGTGGCCACGAAATCACCAATGCTCTCGCCTTCCTTCTGATCCCTCCGGTAGAACTCGTGCCGCCTGATGAGGTTGGGTACGGCGGGAGCGTAGTGATTCCGCAGCAATAGGTCTAGATCGGTCCAGTCTGTCTCCTTCACATCTCGGGGCTTGGCTAGAGCTTTGGCCATTTTGAACACTGCGGGCCCGCAGTGTGTCAGGAACACGGCCCTCTTTTTCTGATCATTGGCATCTTTCAAGTTACTGCTCTCGAGGAACATGAGGAATCGATGGATGTATGATTCCCAGTCCTCGGCTGCTTGATCGAAGGGTGCGGGTGGCAAGTTGCTGCCGGCTATCTCGTCGGGGTTTCAGCGTTGATTCGCCACATGCTCAGCTGGTCTCTTTGTCTCACTATCCCATCCTCGTCGCCATTGTTAGATCGGGTACAAAAGAGACGTGAGACCAGTGTACTTCAAGCTCTTTATTTCATGTATAGATCTGTACAAAAACTTGGAGCCATGGCAGCCCTTCATATAGGGATTGCTCGCGGCTCGCCGGCCAATGACAGGTCTTTGAATCTCCTGCGATCAGCTTGGCCAATCACAGTTGATTCTCAGTGGACCAATCACTGCCGTTCAGTGGACCAATCAAAATGCTGTCTGTGTGGACCAATCAGAAATCAGTATTTGGAGTATGTTAATACAGAACACATCTAAAACTGGTTTTTGGAAACTGGCTCCACGTTTACATCTGGGGTGGGTGGAGGGTTCGAGTCTTCTGGTACTTCAGGGACATCTGTAATGGCTGAAGAAGTTGCCATGGTTCAGAAAGTAAGAGTTTCTGCTAAATTTAGTACTTGAGCACATAGGTGGCACTGCACAATATGGCTGCTTTTAGGGTGTGTTGCGTGCTTGCTACACAAGTGGGCACTGTTGTTGAGTAGTAGGCTGTTGTTGCTGAGTCTGAAGACGTGAGAGCAAAATGCAAGGTTACCTGTTAGTGTTGCTTACTAGGTCTGGAAGACACTGTTGCTAAGCACAGGTTAGGCTGCAGGTAGTACTGGAACCTTGCATTAAGTTGCTTAATGTTGCCACAATAATTAAAAAAAGGGAATTTTCATTGGTTAAACACTGATTAAATTTGCGAAACTCCCTATAGTTTTTATAAAAATTTGTAAAAAAGTTTTGATAAAATTGGCAGACAAGTCTTTGAATTCTCTAGGAAATTTCTCCTAAACCACCAGATGGTGCTGTGGGATGCTTTGCTTAAGTCTGTAGCGGGGAGGGTGAGCCCCAGAGGAATGTATTGCTTCCTTGCTGGAAGAGAAATTCATCAAACGAATACAACACTCCAAAGGTTGCATGCAGAGTTATACTTTTAAATTTAAATTTAAATCCTGTGTTCGTATAGCTGTTTGAATTAGCTTTGCGTCTTGGGAAGGGGGAATGGGCTCCTTCGCTTTGAAGATGGTCCTTCAATTAATGAATTATGAGCCCCAATAAAATGACCAGAGTGGTTGTAAAAATAGCTGGAGAGGCTTCTCTTATTGCCTCTGAGCTGGAGCATAGAGCTTAAGAAATGCTAAGCTTTTCAAGTTAGAATGAGCAGAGCAGATTTAGCTTTTCTTTTAGAACACAATAAGAAATTACTTTTTGACTCTTCATCTGCATTTGAGAGGAGTTTGTAGGTAGTAACTGAGGGAAGACATGGGTACATGGGTCATAACTAGCTCCTCCCTTTGTTTGGTTCTTTCTGAGTTAGGAGCTGTAACTTGAGATACAGCACTTGTCTCGCTGAAGAGAAAAGGGGGGATTTGCCCCTTCCTGGCCAAGATGAGAGGTTTGAGGGAGAGAGAACTAAAGTACAAAGGAATAGCATGCACATTTACTCCTGGATTCACTATTGCAGATCTCAGGGCTTCAGGATTCCAGATTTTTTAATCCATCTTTTAACTTTTTAAGGAATCAAGATTAATCATCCTTCTACTGTTCTGCTTATTAATGTCTGGATGGCATAAAGCAGACAGAGTAACTCCACAAAGCATCCATACAAAGTCTTTTTATTGGTTCATCAGACATCCTATCAACTCACATTTATGATGAGGTTCTTCTTAATGTCCAATCCTTTGCATATCTGAATTGTGGTGCATAAAGATGGTTATCTCTTTCATCCCATATCGTAGAGGCAGGAAGTAGAGCTGCTACCAGGAGGCTGTGTTCAGGCAAGAGGAGGGAGCCTCCCCAACCCAACAAGGGTCAATTTAGTGACCAATCAGGATTACAGATGTGGCTACATGACATGAACATTTCCCAGGATACCTTAACTACATTTACCATGATGCATTCCCTTAAGGGCAGTGATCCCCAACCTTTTTTTGCGCCGCGCCCGGTGCCGGCATCAGCTGGGCGCCGCGGCCCGGTACCGGCATCAGCTGGGCGCCGCCATCTTTTTTGATGAAAAGTGCTTCCGGTGACTCACCGGAAGCACGTTTTCATCAAAAAGATAGCGCATGCTCGGTGAGCTTTTCCGGTAGAAATGGCTTTCTACCCGGAAAAGCTCACCAAGCGCTAGCGCCGCTTATCTTTTTGATGAAAACGTGCTTCCAGTGAGCTTTCTACCGGAAAAGCTCACCGGAAGCACTTTTCATCAAAAAAAGATGGCGGCGCCCAGCAAGCCAGCGGCCCGGTAGTTGTTCCGTGGACCGGTACCGGTCCGCGGACCGGTGGTTGGGGACCCCTGCTTAAGGGGACAGCTCTCAAATCCTAACTATCCCAAATCCCATTAACTCTAAACTGTCTGGACAGCACAACATACATACATAGTGAGAGTTACATTTCTAGCTTTATTATCTAGTTTTGTATCAAATCATTATGTATTCCATTTTTCTTTTAATAAATTTTCGCTTCCTATTTTTCATTCATTAATCCAGTAACAAAAACATTTTCATCCTAAAACTATTTATCCCGTTATTGTCTTTCCATCTTACCACCTATTTTATTTTACATATTTTCTTCTTTTACTTTCTCAAAGCCGATGTATAACAAACAAAAATAAAATAAAATTAATATCAATATAATCATTATTACCTTCCAATTAATAATTCCCTATTTACTATTTTAGATGCATGTTTCTCTTTTACCCCCCATTCAGAGTCCACATGGTATTTCCTCCCAATCTACAATGAATCTTATATTTATTCCAAGGATATTAATATAACCATTTCATATTTCCTCTTTGTTTCCATTTAGCCAAATGTTACCTATGGAATTATATTTAATTTTCATTCAATACCTTTTTAATCATAATAGAGCAATCTCACTGCAAATACTTACATTTACAATATAATAATTTATAATTTATCATATTGTTTTTTGATATCATTTGTATAATTACATCTATTTCATATTTAATATATGGAAAAATAAAAAGATTTAATACAATCATCTTAATTTCTTATTCTTTCATCATTTTTCTCATCATACAATTATATATTCTTAAGTGAGTTCTTATTCCCCTTTAATTCCAATTAAGCTTATTTATTTTTAAAAGTAAATCCCAATAAACTTTAAACTTCAAAACTCCCCAATCTATATTTCTAAAAAAACAACATACATTTCCATATGGAACCCCCCGCCCCTTTATTTTATCTTTAACTATTTTGTCTCTTAATCTCTTGGCCTCTATTTTCTTCTACTTTTAGCCTGTTTTCCCTTTTCTATGCTTTTTGGATCCTTTCTCTTATCTTTTCTTCCCCTATTAAGTGAATGCGAGATGAAAACAAAAATACTTGTTTTTAAATGATCATCCATTCAGACTGCCAAGGTCTCCCTCAGTTAGTTTTTGAGCCATGTTTCATATAATCTATTTTTCCCGCCCAGGTGTAAAACCTTTAATTTTTCTCCACATTAAATTTCACTTTGTTGGATTCAACCTTGTCTCATTTAGAGCAGAAAGGCACAATATGCATACACATAATAATCTATAGACACAGGTTACAATGCAGTACTGCAAGCTGATTGCCCAGGAGCCAGGAGTTCGGTTCCGACTGGCTCATGGTTGATTCAGCCTTTAATCTTTGTCAGGTCGGTAAAATTTGGACCTAGATTTCTTCGGACAATATCCTGACTTTGTAAACTGCTCAAAGACTGCTATAAAGCTTTGTGGAGTGGAAAATAAGTCTAAAGTGGAATTGCTTTTGCTATGTATTTTATCCTGCGCGTGGATTCTGATATGAGAAGTAAGAGAATTGCTGTTAGTAAACATCTTTCCACACTCCATGCATTTATATGGCTTCTCTCCTGAGTGGATCATCTTATGGGCAATAAGACTACATTTTTGGGTAAAGGTCTTTCCACATTCCATGCATTTAAATGGTTTCTCTTCTGAGTGGATCATTTTATGGGTAAAAAGAGTACTTTTTTGAAGAAAGGTCTTTCCACACTCCATGCATTTAAATGGCTTTTCCCCTGTGTGGATCTTTTTGTGCATAGTAAGTCTATTGCTCAGAGCAAAGGTCTTTCCACACTCCATGCATTTATATGGTTTCTCCCCTGTGTGTATTGTTTTGTGTCTTCTGAGTCCACTGCTATGAGTAAAGGTTTTCCCACACTCCATGCATTTATATGGTTTCTCTCCAGTGTGGATCTTTTTGTGGAGAGTAAGACTATTGCTCAGAGCAAAGATCTTTCCACACTCCATGCATTTATATGGTTTTTCCCCTGTGTGTATTGTTTTGTGTCTTCTAAGTCCACTGCTATGAATAAACGTTTTCCCACACTCCATGCATTTATATGGTTTCTCTCCTGTGTGGATCGTTTTGTGGAGAGTAAGACTATTGCTCAGAGCAAAGGTCTTTCCACACTCCATGCATTTATATGGTTTCTCCCATGTGTGTATTGTTTTGTGTCTTCTGAGTCCACTGCTATTAGTAAAGGTTTTCCCACACTCCATGCATTTATATGGTTTCTCTCCTGAGTGGATCATCTTATGGGTAATAAAACTAGATTTTTGGATAAAGGTCTTTCCACATTCCATGCATTGAAATGGTTTTTCTTTTGAGTGGATCATCTTATGGGTAAAAAGATTACTTTTTTGAGTAAAGGTCTTTCCACACTCCATGCATTTATATGGTTTCTCCCCTGTGTGTATTGTTTTGTGTCTTCTGAGTCCACTGTTATGAGTAAAGGTTTTCCCACACTCTACGCATTTAAATGGTTTCTCTCCTGAGTGGATCCTTTTATGGGAAATTGGATTGCTACCACTTCTGAACCTGTTATCATACTCTCTGTATTTGGTTTGGGTTGAATAGTGCTTGTCTACATGTAATTTATCTTTGATTAGCTTCACACTTTTCCCAATATATTTTTTCCTTATTTTTTCTTGTTGGGCAATGAAATCTTGCTTTGAAGCATCAGTGGAAGATGAGCTTTCCTGATTCCAAATCTTTGACTGGTTTTTCTCATGGCTTTCAAATTCCATTCGAAATCCAAACTTTTCCGTTCCATCTGTAGCGTTTATCACTTGGAACAGTTCATAGGAATCTTGATTCTCCTGCCCATTATTACCTTCAAAGGAAAAGAGAAATGAAAATGATAATACAAATCAAACCCAATTACAACTTTATATAATTCTAAATCTTATAAATCTATATAAACTTTTATCTTATCCTATAACTTAATATTAAATATTCTAAATGTTCTAAGTCACCAGTATTTTACAATCCTTATTGTTACTAATTATTCCACGGAAACAAATCGATTAGCACTTAGGTCTGTAAAAATCAGTATACCTTTTCTAAGTAAATAAATTTATAGTTGTAATACAGAAGAAGAAAAAGAAAAGAGAGGAGAAAAGGGGAATTTGCCTTACCATCAAAAAATCAATAAGTAGAAGACCAGATAAACAGTTTGAAAGAGTAATGCCAAAGGAGGATTCAAGAGAATAAAATAGAGTGGTAGAGAAATAAAGTTTTAAGGCCAGAATTAAGACTACTGTTTTTGAGCTTTTGTATTTCTCTTCCGGCACTCCGGAAGGAAGGTGGTGAGAAGTGCTGACTAATCCCTATCAGCAATCAGTCTTTCCCAAACATCAGTTGCTCTCTCTCTTTCTTCCCCCCACACTTTTGAGTCCAATGTCTTAATCTCCTTCGGTTACTGCTTTCACCTCAATCCAATAGTGTTCCCCACCAATTCTTAGATGTCTGTCAGACAAGCAGTATTAAATAAATAGAGTCTATAGTCTTGTTGCGCTGAGTTCAGAGATTCAAAGTATCGTTTTCAGAGCCGCGTTTCTCTCCCTTCCGTCGCTTCTCTCCTCTTCGGGTTTTAATCCTAGTCTCTTAGTTTAATCCACAAGTCTCTTAGTTTTCCAATATTTCTTCTTCTCCTCTCAGACTTTTCCTTTCAACCGCTGTAGTCAACACTTTCACTTTGTCAGTCAAGCCTTTCCACTCACGCTTATCGCACTTTAGCTTTTCTGGCCACTTTTCTCTCGGGCTCCCGACATATACAACTCACAATATAGGAAAGGAAATCTATCGCCAGTCTCGCTCTTCACTACTGTAGTCTTTCTGCACCTCTTTCCACACTGATCTTACAGGCTGTCACTTTCTCGCTTCATCACGTCGGAGGAAGACCGGACTTTGGAGCCGCCATAAACTGGCAGCCGGCTCTTTCGCGCTGGGCTCAGGGGCTCTTCCCTTCATTGCCAGGGGGTTGCCTTCCCCCACACAGCAACCCGTGGGTCCCCTACACCGACACGAATCTCTTCGGGGTTCGTGTATCCTCTGGGGATCGCTCCAAGCGCAAGAAAAGGTATCCGGAAACCGTGCGTATACAATATAACTTAAGGATTCTTACAGACTGTCAAAAATGAAGAAGTTTTTAATTGTTCACCTTCTTTCCTTCTTTCTTTTTCCTTCCTTTTCGTGTTTCTTTCTTTCTTTTTTTGCTGCCCTTTCTTGGCTGTGTTATTTGTGTATATGTTGTAGATGTGTTTTTTTAATTGTAAAATTAATAAAATTTGTTTAAAAAAAAAGAAAAAAGAAAATGATAATACAGTTAGAGAAAAAGATCAAACTGTAGAAAATCAAGTGAATTTCCTTCTGGATTTATCCAAAATTCCATTAGGTTGTATGTTTGCATGCTTACAGTAGTGTGATATAGATATGATGATTTCTATATTCATGAGCTTTGGAAATATTAGAAAATACCTCTTTCTTTACAATTATCTATATCTCATCTCATCTCATCTCATCTCATCTATCTCTCTATCTATCTATGCAAATCTCACTCTAAGTCAGTTTTGAGTTAAGGGGAAACATCCAAGGAGGAATTAGGAGGAAACTTAAGATTTATTGGGATGGATTAATTTAAGCAGAGACCTGTGAGAACTGAAACAATTTTGAATCAAGCTCCTTCCCTGGTGTACCTTGGAGCAGCTGCTCCACGGCATCTGTCTTGTGGGCGGAACCCCCACTCGGCCCATTCCTTGAACTCAGTGATGAAACTTTGGAATAAAATCCCTTGCTTGAAGCCTCCCATTGGTTTGTAAACGCTCTGCACGGAGACTGGAAAGGTTGGGAAGTTTCAAGAATTTTGCTGTCCCACGGTCTAATTGGCTTGCAAGGGCTCTTTGGCCGGATCTGATACATAGAAAACGGAGGCCTAAACTACTTGTTGCCAACCAACTAACAAACATATGTATTATGAAACACATTACAACAGTAATGGGGGACTTCAATTACCCTGATATCAATTGGAAAACTAATAATACACCAAGTGAGAAGTCAAATAGGTTCCTAACCAACCTAACTGATAACTTTGTTGTCCAAAAGGTAGAGGATGGAAACAGAGGGGCAGCCATACTGGACTTAATTCTTATAAACAGGGAAGAAATGATAGAGGGAGTTGAAACTGCAGGAATCTTGGGTGATAGTGACCATGCCATACTAGAATTCAATATAACACAAACTTAAGCAATAGAACATAATGATACCAGACTCTTAGATTTTAAAAGAGCTGATATTAATAAACTCAGAACGAAGGGAAAGATTCCTTGGATGAAAATCCTAAAGGGGAAAACAACTCAGGAATCTTGGGAAACTCTGAAAAGTACGATCGTAAAAGCCCATACCAGCACAAAAGCACTAAGAAAGAAAAACAAGAAATCCAAGGAGAAACCAGCATGGCTGCACAAAGATCTCTCTGACAAATTGAAAGTAAAAAAGGACAAGTACAAAAAATAGAAAGAGAGACATACAACTAAGGAAGATTATCAGCAGACAGCCAGAATCTACAAAGACGAAGTCAGGAAAGCAAAGGCTCAGAACGAACAAAGTCTCGCAACAAAAGTCAAAGATACTTTAAAAAGTTTCTTCCAACATATAAATAACAAGAAAGAAATCAAGGAAACAGTTGGTCCACTAAAGAGAGAATATGGCAAAGAAGTAACAGGCAACAGAAAGCAGAACTGCTTAACTCATTCTTTGCATCAGTCTTCACTCAAAAAGAAATTATAGCGCAACCTACCAAAAACATAACTGTAATAGACAGACTAGAAATAAAGTTAAAATAAGCAAAAAAAATAACAAGAGAAAATCGGTCTGATCTTGATGAACACAAATCACTGGGACCTGATGGATAATTTCCCAGAGTTTTAAAGGAGCTGGCAGAGGTCATCTCAAAACCACTACACCACATCTTTCAAAAATCCTAGAGCACCAAGGACCTACCAGAGGACTGGAAAAGTGTCAATGTGGTTCCCATCTTCAAAAAAGGGGGAAAAAACAGACCCAGGAAACTACAGCCCAATCAGATTAACAGGCTAATACCCAGGAAGATACTGCAAAAGATAATAAAAAAACAGATCTCCCAAAATCTAGAAACAAGAACAGCAATAACTAGCAGTCAGCACGGGTTTGTTAAAAACAGATCATGCCAAACCAATCTTATTTTACTCTTCAATATAGTGACTAAATTAATAGACTAGGGAAATATTGTGCACATACTTAAAGTTCAGCAAGGCATTTGACAAAGTAGACCACAACCAACTCTTCTACTCGTTGTAGAATACCTTATGCCACCAGACTTGAAATTCTAAAACTAGAAAACCTTGAATTACGCCGTCTTCGGTCTGACTTAAGCATGGTATATAAAATCATACATTGCAATGTCCTACCTGTCAATGAATACTTCAGCTTCAACCATAACAACACAAGAGCACACAATAGATACAAACTCAAAGTAAACCGCACCAAACTTGATTGCAGGAAATACGACTTCAGCAATAGAGTGGTCAATGTCTGGAATACTCTACCCGACTCTATAGTCTCTTCCCCAAACCCCAAAAACTTTAACCTTAGACTGTCTACTATTGACCTCACCCCTTTCCTAAGAGGTCTGTAGGGGGCGTGCATAAGCGCACCATCGTGCCTACCGTCCCTGTCCTATTGTTTCTCTTATTCTTTTATTTTTCTTATATGTACCCATTTCATGTATTCACAACTATGTATACACTTATACTTATTATCTTGTAAACAATTGGCAAATCAAATAAATAAATAAAATAAACCAACTTATTGGGAAGCTAGAAAAAAGCGGGATAGATAGAATCACATCCAGATGGATGTGCAACTGGCTGACAAACCATACTCAACAAGTAGTCCTTAATGGATCTAAGTCTACATGGAGGGAAGTAAGCAGTGGAGTGCCACAAGGTTCCGTCTTAGGCCCAGTACTCTTCAATATTTTCATAAACGACTTAGATGAGGGAATAGAAGGGGAACTTACCAAATCTGCAGATAATACTAAGCTGTCAGCAATAGAAGACATCCAAGAAGATAGGCTCAAGATCCAGATGGATCTTGACAGAGTAGAACATTGGACCCTATCTAACATTAGCCAAAAAAGCTAATGCAATCCTAAATTGCATTAACAGAGGGATACAATCAAGATCAAGTGAACTCATACTACTCTATAAATCCTTAGTAAGATCACACCTAGAATCCTACATCCAGTTTTGGTTACCACAGTATAAAAAAGATGTTGAGGCTTTAGAAAAAGTGCAGAGAGGAGCAACCAGGATGATTAGAGGATTGGAGACTAAAACATAAAATATAAAGAACGGTTACAGGAACTGGGCAAGGCTAGTCTAGTGAAGAGAAGGACCAGGGGAGACATGATAGCAGTGTTCCAATATTTGAGGGGCTGCCACAGAGAGGAGGGGGTCAAGCTATTTTCTAAAGCACCTGTAGGCCAGACAAGGAATAATGGATGGAAACTGATGGAAAGATTCAACCTAAAAATAAGGAAAATTTTTCTGACAGTGAGAACAATCAACCAATGGAACAGCTTGCCCTCAGAAGTTGTGGGAGGGTCATCACTTGAGATGTTCAAGAAGAGATTGGACTGCCATTTGTCAGAAATGGTGGAGTCTCCCGCTTGGGCAGGGGGTAGGACTAGATGACCTCCAAGGTCCCTTCCAACTCTATCTGCAACATGTCCCACTTTAGTACGAGATCACACAAGACAAGCAGTGCAAGATCTCAGGCTAGTGATCACATGTGATCTCGTACTGCAGCATTTTAGACCTGCGTTCTTTTAGGAACTGAGGACTGCACAAGATCCAGTACAAGTCTTTGAAAACAAAGAGGCCTTCCCTATGTTTGCAAAGCATTTTGCCCTGGATCTCGTGCAGGCCTTGGTTTGCAGAGAACAGAGGCCTAAAATACTGTAGTACAAGATCACGAGAGCATGAGATTTTGTGCTACTAATCTCACGTATCTCTCATTACTTTAGACCTCTGTTTTCTGCAAATGCACTGAAGCTGGCAAAGGAACCGACATCTCACTACATCATCACAATGTAAGTCTCAGCAGAGTGGGAGTATAGATAGTGCGAACGTTGCACCGCCTCTGCTGTCGTTCGTAACTATGAATGACAGCCATTGTGCTGCAACATTCATAATTTCAGAACCAGGTCTTAAGTATTTGAGGCAGGGCTAGGTCGTAACTTGGAACAGTCACTTAGTGATCTGTCAAAACTCAGGGATTACCTGTAGCCTAGGATGCTCTGAGACACACTACATGAGGCCTTTGTTCATGAATTGGATTGGGAGAATGCTCTTTACAGAAAGCATGTAAGCATATTTGAGGGGCTGCTAGAAAGTGGAAGGGGTCAAGCTATTTTCTAAAGCACCTGTAGGACAGACAAGGAATAATGGATGGAAACCGATCCAGGAGAGATTTAACCTGCAAATAAGGAGAAACTTTCTGACAGTGAGAACAATCAACCAATGGAACAGCTTGCCCTCGGAAGTTGTGGGAGTGCCATCACTAATCTCATGTTTCTCTCACTACTTTAGACCTCTGTTTTCTGAAAATGCACCAAAGCTGGCAAAGGAACCGACGTCTCACTACATCGTCACAATGTCTCAGCGGGTATTGATAGTTCAAACATTACAGCTCCTCTGCTGTCATTCATAAGTGTGAATGACAGCCGTTGTGCTGCAAGATTCATAATTTCAGGACCAGGTCTTAAGTACTTGAGGCAGGGCTAGGTCGTAACTTGGAACAGTCATTTAGTGAACTTAAGTGTCATAACTCATGGATTACCTGTAGCCTAGGATGCTCTGAATCACACTGCATGAGGCCTTTGTTTATGAATTGGATTGGGAGAATGCTTTTAACAGAAAGCATGTAAGCAAAGAGACATTGACTCTTTCCTTCCTTGGAGTACAAGAAGGCCAGATCCTTTCCTTCTCCCTCCAAGGAGACGATATCTGATTAGTGACTTTTTAATAAAAAAAACTAACTATAATCAGTCTTCTTGAACTCTTGTTTGGGGACTAGAAAACTCTTACCCAGAGAGATCACGTTCCTATGGTTTTCAAGCATGACTTCCGAATGCAGTGCTTTTTGGTCAGGATCCAGTTGAGACCATTCCTCCTCAGAGAAATACACAGCCACCTCTTCGAAGGACACAGGACACTCCTGAGCATGGAAAAAAGAACAGGAGGATTCGCAAGATCGTTCATCTTCATCAATGATTTAGACAAAAGGATAGAAGGGGATCTCATCAAATTTTCACACCAGACCAAATTGACAGGAATAGCAACACTTCAGAAGATAAGCTTGAGATATAGAAGGATCGACACATTGGGCACCATCTAACAAAATGAGAATGAATGGTGAGAAATGTAAGGTGCTACATAGAATAGGCTCAACAGTAGAAAGTGCAACAGGGATCTTGGAGTCCTAGTGGACAATCACTTAAACAAGAGTCAGGAGTGTGCTACAGTTGCCAATAAAACCCAACTCAATCATAGGCAGCATTAAGAGAGGGATAGAATCAAGTTCACATGGAATGTTAGTACCACTTTATAATGCTTTGATAAGACCACACTTGGAATATTGCATTTAGTTTTGCTTGCCAGAGGTAAAAAAGATCTTGAGACTCTAGAAAGAGTGCAGAAAAGAGCAACCAAAATGATTAGGGTCACGGAGGGTAAAAATATAAAGAATGTTTGCTGGAATTGGGTATGTCTAGTTTAATGAAAAGAAGGACTACAAATGACATGATAGCAGTGTTGCAATATCTAAGGTGTTGCTAAAAAGAACATGAGGCCAACCTATTCTCCAAAGCACCTGAAGGTGGGACGTGAAGCACTGGATGGAAACAAACCAAGGACAGTACTAACATACAACTGAAGAGAAATGTCCTGACAGTGAGAACAATTAATTAGTTGAATGGCTTCCTTCCAGAAATTGTCGATGCTCCAATACTGGAGGTGTTTAAGAAGAAATTGCATAGCCATTTATCTGAAATGTTATAGGGCTTCCTGTCTGAGTAGGGGGTTGGACTAGAAGACCTCCAAGATCCCTATCATTTCAGTTATTCTGTTCCATTGTTCCCAAGTTCCCAAATCAAAGATATGCACTAAATTAAATGGCTTTGATTCACACAAGTCCTATTTTTAGGTGAGAAAATGGACAATTCTGAAAATTTGACTGAAAAATATTTGGGTCAAGTTTTATCAAGTTGATTGATTTCTGCCAAATTTACAGTGCCTTTCAGTAAAGTAATCCAACTTCTGGGTCAATTGATTTATCATTCTATCATTAATTGATCGAGTAGTCTGAGCCACTGGCTGAATGAGAGAAAAGAAAGAAGAGATAATTCTCTGCAAAGGTCATTTCTCAGCAATTGCAAAGGAGGAATGTTTTCCTAATGCAGGCACAAATCAAGAGGATTGGAAATTATTACTACATGCTCTACGTGTCCATTCTCTTTGGATTTTAAAATTCTGCTTTATTTTTTAATGTGACTTGTTTTTTGAACTAGTGGCTATGAACAAGGCTTTTTAAAAATGGTGGCAATGTGGCAAAGTGAATCTTGTTATTTTCTTATTTTTTTAATGTATAATAAAGTTTATTAAATTTTCACCTTTAAAAAAACAAATTCTATATACATTTTTGCAGTTTTTGTGACATCAGTTATACCATTCTCTATATACATACATACATACACTTATTTACAATTATACTTTAAAGCTTCTACTTTTGCATTATATTTTCTAACCAGACATACCACTTTTCCCAGGCCATATAGAATTCTTTATTTTCTCTCTCCTGCAATTCCATTGTGAATTTATTCATTTCTGGCGCAATCCATTATTTTTTTTATAATCATGTCACCTGTGAGTGTACTATCTAATTTCCAAGTTTGAGCATATAGTATCCTAGCCGATTTTAAGATATGTATCATTAGACATTCATTCTCTTTCGTATATCCTTTGTTTATCCCTAATAAAAACATTTCAGGTTTGGGTACTATCTTTAGACTTGTTATTTTCTGTAGCCAGATCTGTATCTTATTCCAGATTTTTTTGCTTTTGGGCAAGTCCACCACATGTGAAAGAACGTACCGGGTTTCTTTTTGCATTTCCAACACTCTTATTTTAGATTTGGATAAATTTTAGCCAATCTTGCCAGTGCTAGATGTCAACAATAGAACATTTTATATAAAATTTTGAGACTGGTTATTTTCATGAGCCTTGCACAACTCCAAATCAAAAAATTACAAAGAGAATGGGTCTCTAGCAGTTACTACCACTGTTATACATTTATTCCTATCACCTGAAGCACTTCTAAAAAATTACTTCTTCTAAACTCATAGTTGCAGGGGTACCTAGCAAAAGCAGTTAAGCTGTGGTCATTAAAAAAAAGAATTCCTAAACAGAATCTGAGGGTAGAAATGACAAACTATTGTGTC
The DNA here is from genome assembly GCF_049901735.1 of Notechis scutatus. Lineage (NCBI taxonomy): Eukaryota > Metazoa > Chordata > Lepidosauria > Squamata > Elapidae > Notechis > Notechis scutatus. Next base: position 15,594,391 of record NC_142010.1, on the reverse strand, counting down.
CCAGTGATAGTCTACAGAGGAAGTTAAGCTGGCTGACAGCAACTTGAACCTGCTGTTACACTGTCCATGTCACATAGGAACACAAAAATAACACAGTACAAACAAGGGGGAAAATAGAAGGAGAGAGAACTCTGCACACCCATTTCATTTCCTGAAGGGAGAATACAAATCTAACATTTTTTCCCTTTCTTACTTGATTTGGAGGTTCAACCACTGCTTGAGCTCCATCGTAAAAACCAGAAAGCTTCATTCTTTGTTTCTCTGTAAGGAATAATTTCAAAATGTATATTTGACAAAATAAGGGGAGGTATATTACTGAAGAAAAGAAGGTAAGACAGATGGGTAATTGGAGGTAATCGGAGGATCTTGGATTACCTCCTGAGGTGTCCTGACCTGGATCTTCCCAAGGGATCCTCCTGAAAAATAGCTCCTGAGGGGGATTTGATGGATTCTTCTTTCCCTCACAATCTCTGATCTCCACAGTGGAGCACTTTAAATAGGGGGAAGCAAAAAAGATGCAGAATTAATCAACATCACATGACATAAAGTGGATTCCTATATTTGGAACACAACCTCAAAGCCCACAATATCCATCTGTGTCATTGAGTGAGAAAACAATGGAACAACGTCTTACAAGAATTGGTGGGACATCACTATATATTATGAAGGTCAGAGAAGTTTGGGAAGAAGAGGCAAAGTATTCAAATACATTCTGTATTCTCTTTTGAGCTCCCTAAAGTCTCTCACCTGCAACTTGACCTGCTCCTTCTGGTCGTCCCCCTGACTCAGGAGGAAGCCTTCAGCCAGGGCCACCGCCTGGGAACTGGTCTCTGCTCCACACTCCCTCACCCAGGCCTCCATCTCTGGGGGCAGAAGGAACAGGAGCTGTTCCAGAACAACCAGGTCCAGCATTTGAGCTTTGGTGTGTTTTTCTGGTCTCAGCCATCGCCTACAAAAGTCGTAGAGTCGGCTGCAAAGTCCTCGGGGACCCTCGGTCTCCCAGTATTGAATGAACTTCCAGGGCTGGACTTCTGAAGGGAGGATGGTTTCTTCCTGCCCAGTTCTGGTCCAGATCTCCCCACCCTTCCCAGGCTGAACAGCTGAAGGGCCTTTTCTGCTTCCCTCTTTTGCAAAAGGTTGTGTCTCCATCCTTTCTCTCTTCTGCAGAGCAGCTCCAAATGGGTCCAAGGACTCTTGTGGATCTCCAGGTGCCTTTTCCTTCACAGGACCATTTCTGGGGCCGCAAGACGGATCCCTGCAAGTTATTCCACTCTTCTTCTTCTTCTTTTTGGCTTGCAAAGATTTCAAATGGTATCTGAGATAGAAAGAAAAACAAACGCCAAGAATTAGAAAGAGGAATTCAGACCCTGGACCACCTTCATCCAACCTGCCCGGAGCCCCAAGCCGCTCATCCCAGCGCAGGGCCAAGGTCCCTCCGAGCAGGCCCCGGAAGGAGGCAGCTACAGAGGCCGCCCTGCTTCTTTTCCCCTCCGGAGACAGGATTGGGCCCTCGGAGAGCCCGGTGCGAATCCTGCCTCTTCCTCGCCCGGCTTCTCTCCTCTCCTGCTGGGCCTCCGCACTCCCCCCTCTTGGGCTCTTCCTCGGAGACGGGGCCTTCCGGGCATCATCGCTTCCCCTTGCATGGAGAGCGCGGCTGGGGAGCATGGGACCCTGGAAGAGGCCGTCCCCCCCTTTCACTCGTGGTCGTCTGGATATCCACTCACCAGAACGCCTCAACCTCTCCGGTCCCTGCAGAGCACAGGGATTAAAGCTAGCGACTGTACTGTCCTAGAGTGGCAAGCGTGTGTGACGTCACTTCCTTCCCGGCCTCACTTAAAAACCCAGTTGTGACATTCGCCCTCCAGTGGACCAGTATGGAAATGCCTGATGTTCCCTTCTCTTGGCGGAGGGCGCCCCCTTGTGGATTTGGCGCAAACTGCCAGGATTATAGAAGGAGCGGATCTGAGAGGGGGAGAGGGCAGGGATCACGGGCATGGGAGTAGGAGGAAAGACTTTCTCTCAATGCCTCCCTGCCCGACAATGTCTTTGGGATCTCCAGAGGTGGCAATTTCTCCATCTTCTCCTTCCTGTGCAGGGACGTCTGTGGAGATGGAGAAAAACCTCTCTGGAGGATTTGAACTCACTTCCCTCAAGAACAGTCACCCTGAAGAGATTGTGGGAGGCCTCAATAGGCTCAGATCCTGTCAGAAACACCCGGGTTGTTAAGTATGGAGAATAACGGAGACCAGGCATCTGACCAGTGACTTCAACTCTTTAATAAAGTGATAGAACATAACAGAGCAATGCTATGGGCAGCAGTAACCCTTTTATAGGGTTAGCTGCTGCCTTATTAACCAATGAAAATGTGCAACAAGTTCAAACTACTGACCAATAAGGACAGTCCCAAAAGTGGCCAATCAGGGACTGGTTCTGGCCCAATCCCAAGTTGTTGTATAAGGACCAATCAAGTGTGCAGGTTTTCAACCCCTAATTTGCATTTAGGTTATTCACTTTTATTGATTCACAACACGGGTGGTCAGAAGAGGCTCTCTGGGAAATTCAGCTGGTGTCTTGTGATTTTTGAGAACTCCGGCCTGATGCGGGGGAAGATGGACACACACAGGGAAGCCACAATCAGGAAAATGATTTTTTACCTTTATTTTTTATTTCTTTAATTCAATTCAATACATATAGCTGCTCTTTCCAAATTATTCCCTCCACCTCTCACCAAAGAGGGGGGTTAGAAAGGGCAGAGACCCCTCCAGCTTCTTCTTTTTTTTTTTAAACAAATTTTATTAGTTTTTAAAGACAAACAAAACATAAACCTTGTACACCTTAAACCTCTTTCCCTTGTAAATTTTTACAAGGCAGATAATACAATATTTTATACAGTATAATTTTAATATATCCCATTTCTACTTAAATATCTTTTAACACTCTCATTTCTTCTCTTTAAATTTAATCATCATATTCATATTTCCCTCTGTCTTGTTTGCAATTATTCTCCTCCCGCTTTCCTCCAAGGTTTTATTAAATCTCACATAGACATAGACACACAAAACACATAAAGTAAAACTTCTTTTTAAAAAAAGTAGCTTGGCCCCGGATTGCCACTCTTTGTATGGACTTCAATTAAATTCATATTCATCTTATATGCCATTACCTATCTTAATTACCATTCTGTAACTTCTTTATAACTTCTCCCGCTTTCCACTCTTCTTAATTCTATTTTGTTTATTAACTTAATTTAAATCATTATATTTCTATCCTTTGTCCATTGTTTTCCAATTGTCTATTTATTTCATTCCCCATAATAAAATAAAAGAAATTCTCCTGAAATCACAAATCAAAGTATGATGCCTTTCCATCGCACCTCTAAATTAACATTTAAGGTAACTCCAAATTCCCTATCTGATTCTGCTTAGTACATACTTACAAAAAGAAAATAGTGAATCCATAACATAATTAAATATATCATTAAATATTAAATCTCATAACATTCCAGTTATCTATTTCAAAGACAAGTATTACAATAATATATTCATACTAACATCCACACAATAGTCAATTAAAATCTATATTTAAACTAGGTATTTTAAACCTTCCTTTTAATATTTTATTAAATCTTAAATTCTACCATTATTAAACCTTTAATATTTTAGTCTTTACTCAAATCTTATAAAATTATAATTTTCTATTTCTAATACAAATACTACAATACTATCATATATACCTTGCAGAATCCTTTTAAAACAAAATTATATTACCCTTTATCCCTAAAAAACCATTTCTTTTTCACATCTTGTTTCATACCCTCGTGGCCTTTTTCCCCCTTCTTCCTCCCTGTCCTATCCCATCTAGCCTTTTTACCCCCCTTGACTTCACCTCTCTGTTGTATTTCTCTTTCCTTTTGCTTTCTAGCCTTATATTGATTTTGCATCTTATTTTTCTCTTTCTTAGATATTTTTTTAAGTCTTATATCCTTTTTTTCCCCTTTCTTTCTCCTTCCTTTCTTAGGCACCTCTATGGGTTCATTAAAGATGGCTTTCTCTTCTTCTTCTTCCATCAATTGTTGTATTTGCTGATAAGTAGCAAGCGCCATTTCTAAAAAGCAAAAAATTTCTCCCACATCGTCTTTCTTTATTTTGCCATATTCCTCTCTCAGTTCATCAGCAGATAAAGTCATTGTAAATCCTCTTCTTCTTCTTCTTAAAACAGCCAAAGATATTTCCAAGTTTAAAGCAAATCCCAAAGTCCCAAAGTCACCAAACAATCCAAACAAAGCACAAAGTTCTTCCCTTCTTCCTGGGTTAAAATCAGTTGCAAAGGGAGAAAAAAAGAACCAGTCTGTATTTTAAATTCTTATTACAGTAACTTCCAATCTCTAAAATCTTCCAGGCATCTCCTTCAACAGTCTTAGTATAAATTTTCCTTTTGTCCTCTCCCTTCCCATTTATAACAAGAAGCTTTAGATTTTTACCTTTTATAGAATAGTAGTATTTTCAGCCTTCATTTGTTAATTCCACGTGGAAGGAGAGTAAACTTTCACTTAAAACACTTTCACTCGCCGCTTGCAAATCTCTTCTGGAAACAAAATATCTTTCAAACAAAAAACCAACTCTTAGATTTCAGGGTATTAAATGTATCTTCTAGTCCCAGTTCAGCCAAAAAACTTTCGCTTCAAAAATTTCTCCTTCCTCCAGCACGATCTTGTCCGGTTGCTGGCTTCTTTGTGGTGGCCATTACTGACCGCCGCTGGACCGACTTGAGAAAGGAGGTTATGCCGGGTGGGGAAGGGGTCTGAAAACACCCCAACCCCTTGTCCGGATCCTCCTGTCTTCGGTTGCCTCTCACGGGGCAACCTTATCCTCCACCCGTCTGGGTCGGGAGGAACCAAGAGCGAGCTAGCGCGGCGGGGATCGCAGAGATCGCGAAACCCCGCCGCCTCCGAAGCCTGGCGAAACCAGAAGCCCCCTCCAGCCTCTTCTGATGAACACCCCAGGCGTTATGCCCGTAGAAAGGCTCTTGTAGAAAGTTATCATCCGCCCCTCTCCTAGAAGAATGAAATATTCTAGGAAATATTAAACTATCCTTCCAAGCAGTCTCCATTTTTCCGGTGTCTTTCTCCCCACTTGGAAGTGAACCCAGATGGATATTTCTTACAACATTTTTTTTTTTTTGAAAACCATTTTATTGGTTTTTAAAGACAAACAAAACAAACAAAACATAAAAACATCCAGCTTTCTTTCAGCCATACAAGCAGTGTGTTGGTTGGTTTACCAGTTTTTTGTGCATCCATTTCGTAGTCTCAATTACAGTTATATTACATAATAACTCATATTATCAATCAGAAATTAAATACCCTGGTATCACTATTAAACAATCATTTGACTATAATTTTGATCATTCATACTTTGCGAGATAACTATAATTTACTTAATTTATTTTATAACAAATCATATAATCATACCAAATCTATCCTAAAAACATTATTATAGATATGATATAAAAAAAAAGAAATATATCTTTATATATTTATTATTTCTTAGAATTCTAAATATTCTATTATTGTATTTTATTATCTAACCATTGGTAGAAAAGGTCCCAAATTTTATAAAATTGTTTATCCTCTTGTTCTCTAATTTCAAATGTCAATCTACTCATTTCAGCACATTCCAATATTTTTTTTTAAACAAGTTTTATTAATTTTCAAAACACACAAGTCATCATTATCCATTACATATTTAAACCTTTTTCCATTATAAATTTAACAAGTCAGATGAGCTATAATTCTGTTTTAAACCATTTCCATATAAACATACAAAAACCTCTTATCCATTTTCTCTTTATTTCTCTTTACTCTTATTCCATTTTATTATTATTATTTCATCTATTTCTTTCTGACTTAGTTACCATTATTCTCATTCTATATTTCTGCAAGGTTTCATTAATTCTCCCCCCACAAAAAAAACATATATACACAACACACAAAACATAAAAAAAATCTTTTGGAAAGTAACTTGGACCCAGGTATCTCTTTCTTCATGGACTTCAACTGTATTCATGCTCATATTACATATCATTACTTATTTTATTTACCATTCTAAGTCTTCTATATTAACTTCTCCCCATATTTCACTCTTTTTAATTCTATCTTAATTAATCATCTTAATTTGAGTCATTATATTTGTATCTTTTGTCCATTCTTTATTGTACCTTTGTCTCATTCCTTATTAAAAAAAAGAAATTTCTCCTGAAATCACTAATCAGAGTATGATGCCTTTCTATCTCCCCACTAAATTAATCAAGTTAATCTTTAAAATAACACCCAATACCCAATCCGATTTTGCTTGGTACATTCTGACTGAATAATACATCCAGAATAATTAAATACATAGTTAAACAATAAATCTAAATATTAAAAACAAATACTATAATAAAATTTTTATAATAACATCAATACCATAATCTTATTAAACTCTTTAATTAAAGCTCAATATTCTAAATCTCCACTCATATTATTAAATTTTAAAACCAATCATTATTAACATTTCAACATTTTAATCTCTTATCAACTCTTAAGCCATTTAAGTTTTCTATTTCTAATACAATACTACAATATCATCTTATGTACCTTGCAAAATCTCTTTGCAGAAATTATACTTATCCTTTATCCCTAAAAAGATTCCTTTTTCCCATTTAATTTCAAAACTTTGTAGCTTTTCTCCACCTTTTCCCTTTCTTTCTTCTCCCAACAAACCGCTTGCAAATCTCTGTCCTATTCCTCTTCTCTGTCCCTTCTCTGTCCTATTCCTCTTCCCTTTTGTTTACCATCATTATATTGATTTTGCACCTTATTTTTCCCTTTCTTAAATGTTTTTAAAATCTTAAGTCCTTTATTTCTCTTCCTTTCCCTCTTCCTTCCCTCTTGGTGAGTTCTGAGATTTATTAAAGATGGCTTCCTCTCCTTCTTCTTCTGCTGCTGTCTTCATCTGTTGCAATGTTTGTTGATAGTTAATGGCGCCATTTCCAAAAAAAGGCAGGCTTCTTTCAAACCAGCTTTACCATTTTTTTGCTTGCTCATAGTCCCTTCTCAGTTCCTCAATAGAAGGAGCCATTATAAATCTTTTCTTTTCTTTTCTCTTACAACAATCAAAATATTCCAAAGGAAAAATAAAACAATCCCAAAGTTATCAATCAGTCCAAACCAAGACAGAGTTCCCTCTCTCCTCCTAGGGTAGTATCAATCAGAAAAAAAGAAAGTCCAAATCTATTTCTTAAAATCTTATTGCAATATATTTTAGTCTTTCAATCCTTAAGGCATCTCCTCCAACAAAGTCTTAGCATACAAAATTTTTTTTTAGTCCTCTCTTTTCCCACTCATCGCTTAGAGCCAGTTTTCACCTAAAAAAATAGGTTTCTTAATATTCACTTTTTATTCCGTAGAAAAGAGGGTAAGCTATCCTTTCAGCACCATCAAACTGCCGCTTTTTCCTCTTCTCGAAGGTATCATTCAGAAAGTCATACTTTTCAGGAATTTTGTTAAATATGTCTTAGAGTCCTAGGAACCAAGAAAAACTTTCTCCTTTCAAGCACTTTCTCCACTTCCTCCTGCACATTCTTACCCGGCTGCCAGCTTCTTTGTGGCGGCCATTACGGACCGCCGCTGCACCGTCCTGGGAAAAGGGGTTCTGCCGGCCGGGGAGGGGTCTGCAACACCCCAAACCCCTCTCCGGATCCCCCCTACCTTCAGCTGCCCCTGCAGGGCAGCCTAGCTCCGTACCCGTCCGGATCGGACCCCAAAACGGCTAGGCGCGGCAGGGATCGCGCAGCCGCTGAAATCCCTGCCACATTCCAATATTTTCTTCTTAATAATTTCTTCCTGCGATGGTATTTTCTCATTTTTCAAGTTTTTAGCAAATACAATCCTAGCCGCTGTTAATACATTTACAATCAGGTATTTCAAATCTTTACTATATGTATCAGGTAAGATTCCCAATAAAAAGACCTCTGGTTTCAAGTCTATGTGTTTCTTTGTCATTTTTTCCAACTACATGCGAATTTTAATCCAATATTTTCTAGCGTCCTCACAAGTCCACCACATATGGTAATATGAGCCAGGTATCTGATGACATTTCCAGCATTTTTCGGATTTGTTCTTGAACATTCTTGCTATTCTTGTCGGGGGAAAGTGCCACCTGTAAAACATCTTATACAAATTTTCTTTATATGCTGTTGACATTGTCATTTTATAATTTTGAGACCACAATTTTTGCCATTTCTCTAAGAATAATTCTGCTTTCTCAATTGAATCAATTCTATGTCTCTGTTCTTGCCATGTAAACATTAGTCCTTCTGGAATCAGCCATCTATAATTCACCTCTTTTTTAAATAACATTTTAGTCAGGAATCGATATTCTCTTCTCATCTCTCTCACTCTTCTAGGTATTTGTTTTAAGACCACAATCTCCTTGCCTTTGTATTTCAACGTTTTCTCTCTTGCCACTTGTAATATTTGTGTTTTAATGGCTTTTTTTGTAAATCTAATATGAACTTCTCTTGGTAGGTTATTTCTCATCGCATATCTTGTGAAAACTCGGTATACCTCATCTACTCCATCCATCATCTTCTCCTCTGTTATTTCCAAGGCTTCAGCCAATATTTCTATCATTATCGCAGCTAGATTTTGTCCTTTTTCTTCCTCTATATTTTGAAATCTAAGATAGAATTCTGATCTGTCCATCTCCCACTTCAGCATCCCACTTTTATCTTGTTCAACCACTGTTAATCTGCTGTCAATGTTTCCAATCTTCTCATCTCTTTATCTTCTTCTTCAATTTTTTGGAATCTCTCATCATATTTCGCCATCATTTGTTGAATATTTTCAATTTTTTCATCAGTCTTCCCTGTTCTTTGTTCGATGTTCTCTGTTCTTTGTTCAATGTTCTCTGTTCTTTGTTCAATATTCTCTATTCTCTTTTCAATGGTGTCTGATTTTGTTTTAAGATCTTGGATTCCTTGCATAATCATCTGTAGAGTCACTTTTTCTTGTTCTTTATCTTGCTTTAACATTGTCTGGATTAAACGTTGTCCTCCAGACGGTGGGGAGGCGGAAGTAGAAGTTGAGGCACCAGTGGGTATGAGTTTCCTACTCATTTTGAATGTCGAAATCTTCAAATTCAAGTAGCCAATTATAATCCAAAACAGGAAATAAAGGTAGTAGAGGGTAAAAAGCCCAGTAGTAGTGTAAAAAGAAAAAAGAAAGAAAAATTCTTCAGGTTCTCCTGAACCTTAATCCAATTATGAAATGGTCAATTGTAATCCAAGATAAAAAATAAAAATAAGAAAAAAAAGCCCAATAATAATATAAAAAAAAGATGAGAGAGAAAATTTCTTCAGGTTCTTCACACCTTAATCCAATTGAGAGATCTCAAAAATAAAAATAAAAATAAACCATAACGATGAACCAAAAATATGGATGGAAGAAGCAAAAATCTCAATGAAAAAAGAAAAAAGAAAAATTCTGAGGCTTTCCCTTTAAAATAAAAGGTAAAAGTAAAAATATTACAAAAATAAAGGTTTTTTTTTTCTTTTAAAAAAGAAAAAAAAAAGGAAAGAAGTACAGTAAAGCTGGTAAGGAGGGGTAACACAACTAAAAAAAATAAAAAGAACACACTGCACTTTATTTAATTATCCAAGGCTCTTATTAAAAGTCTCTTCTCCACAAGCTTCAAAGCCAAACTTCAATTGTTGATAGAAGTCCAGAAGAACACCTGTAATAACAGTCTCGTGTTCTTCCCTCTATCTTATCAAGTTGCAATGTCCTTGAAAGGGTCTTTCACAGTTCTCTCAACTTCAAGTAAAATATTTTCAAGCCTCTAGTTGGCAGTGTTACAAAGTTTCTTTGTTCTCACTTTCCCCCTCCTTTCCCAGATAAAACGTAATAGAAATTAAAAAAAGGAAAGAAAATATATATATATAAAAAGAAAAATAACTAAAGGGAGCCTCTAATCTAAAAGATTAAAAAATCAAAAAAGAGAAGAAAAAATAAATATATATAAAAGAGAAACCAGTCCAGTTAACAAAGCTAAATCACGATAGAAGTCCAGCAATAAAAAAAGTAAAAAAGTAAAAAGCCAAGCCTCACTTTGACGTTTCCATTTAAAAACCACCGTTTACTCAGTTCTGTCAAAACTTTTACAGATTTTTCCTTTTTCTTAGGGTGTCCTTTTAAGTCTCAGAATAATAGTAAAAAAAAAGTTCTCACCAAACCATCAACAAGAGAAGGTCCTAGCTGTTACATAATTCTCCACATTAAATTTCACTTTGTTGGATTCAACCTTGTCTCATTTGGAGTAGAATGGCACAATATGCGTTCACATAATAATGTATAGACATGGTGGGTCAGAAGTTAGAATGCAGTACAGCAAGCTGATTGCCCAGGAGCCAGGAGTTCAGTCCCAACTGGCTCATGGTTGATTCAGCCTTTAATCTTTCTCAGGTTGGTAAAATGAGGACCCAGATTGCTGCGGACAATATGCTGACTTTGTAAACTGCTCAGACTGCTATAAAACTTTGTGGAGTGGAATATAAGTCTAAAGTGGAATTGCTATTGCTATATACTTTATCCCGAGCGTGGAACCCTTTATGAAAAGATAGATGACCATACTGAGCAAAGGACTTTCCACGTTACATGCATTTATATGGCTTCTCCCCAGTGTGAATCCTTTCATGGGAAGTAAGTTGCCTGTTTATTCTAAAATGTTTTCCAGATTCCAAACGTTGATAAGGGTCCTTTTTTCTATGAATCACTTTTTGAGATCTAAGGGAGTTATTTCCAAGAGAATGAATGAAGGTCCCATTATAATTTTTTCCTTTGGGTCTTAATAGCATCTTCTCCTTTGTTTTATGTTAAATAGTGTTCATTTACATGTAATTTAGATTTGATTAGCTTCATACTTTTCCATACTTTTGCACCAGCAGAAGGTGAGCTTTCCTGGTTCCAATTATTTGATTTGTTTCTCTCATGGCTTTCGAATTCCATTCAAATTCAAAATTTCTGTTCCATTTTTAGCATTGATCCCTTGGAACAGTTCATTGGAATCTTGATTCTCATTATTACCTTTAAAGCAAAAGAGAAATGAAAATGATAACAAGGTTAGAGAAAAAGATCAAACTGTAGAAAGTCAACAAATTTTCTTCTCAATTTTTCCAAAATTTCATTATGTTGTATTTTACATGCCTACAGTGCTGTGATATAGACATGAAGGTTTCTATATTCATGACTCATGAAAGCTTTGAAAATATCTAGAAAATATCTCTGTCTTTACAGTTATCTATACATATGCGAATTTCACTCAAAGTCAGTTTTGAGTTAAGGAATAATCAGAGGAAACATCCAAGAAGGAATTAGGAAAAAGTTAAGATTTATTGGGGTGTGTTAATTTCAGTATAGACCTGTGAGAACTGAAAGAATTTTGAAACAAGTTCCTTCTTCCCTGGTATACCTTGGAGCAGCTGCTCCATGGCATGTGTCTGGCAGGCAGGACCCCTGCTCGACCTGTTCCTTGGATCCCTGTGATGAGACTTTGGGGCGAAATCCCTTGCTTGAAGCCTCCCCATTAGCTTGTAAACTTTCTGCGCACTAAGACTGAAAAGGTTGGGAGGCTCAAGAAAGGGTATTTCAAGTCTCATCGACTTGCAAAGGCTGTTTGGCCAGATCAGGTACAGGTCTCAGCAGAGAACAGACAGTTAAACTGCTTTAGTGTGAGATCATGCAAGATCAGTCATGCAAGATCTCATGCTACTGATCTCACGCTACAGTACTTTAGGCCTTTCGGGCTGCCACAGCAAGGCTCACTAGAGCTGTGGGAACGGGAGTGGGAAATAGAGATAGTTGGGTATTTGTAGCCAAAATAAAATTCCTTTGCCTGTGAACCAACGACGTTCTCACCAGGTGCTGGGGAGGCATGGACAGAAACCAACTGGACTGGAGACTGTGACCTGATTAGATCATGTGATGGACAAGTAGATTCGGGAAAAGAACTTTGGCTTTTGAATTGGGTGGGGAAAACCTAGGGACCTTCAAATCAGGTTTTCTCCAGCTGTGCCAATATGGCATGCCTAATAGATTCCTACTTTGAGGAACTCTGTGACCTCAGGATTTTGATTTCGTTGAGACTGTTCCTTGGAAACCTGACACTGTGTTCTTTGAAACTGAGGAGTGCGTAAGATAGAATAACTGAAGGCAAGTTGTTCCACTTTTCTTCTTCTTTCTGAGTTGTTTCTCTCCTTGATTAATTTCCACCCATCACTTATTGTCCTCCTCAGATGCTTTGGAGAATAGCTTGATGCCCTGTACACTGTGACAATCCCTGAGATATTGGATCACTGCTATCATGTCACTCCCTAGTCTTTCTTTTCATCTAAGTACCTAGTTCCAGCAAGTGTTCTTTACCCTCCAGTTTCATAGAATGGAATGGAACGGAATAGAATGACAGTTGGAAGGGACCTGGGCTGTCTTCTTGTCCAACCCCTTGCTTAGGCAGACAAATCTTTCACTAACCAATCGTATTGCGGGTAAGTGAGAACCAATCAGAACATAGTATTTGGAGTATGGTAATACAGAACACCCCTCCCCTCTTGGTTCAGTCCTACAGTATGTAGTCCCGTAAATAGGCGGGGCTCTGTACTTGCCTATTTGACCTGCGCAGCTCAGTTGTTGTTTGGTCTTTGTCTGGTTCAGACGGGATCCTTGTTGCTCTCGTCCTCTTCGATGGAACCGCCTGGAAGGGTGAGTCAGGCCTACCACTGCAACTCCCACCTGGTCTACGCAGTTCGGTCGAGTTGTTGGCTCCACTGTTCCCACCTGGTCTTTCCGGGCTGGTTGAGCTGGCTTGGCTGCTCCTTCCAGGCAAGGTTTCGTGTTGTTCGTCCGACGATGGTTCCCTTCTATCAATGTCATCTGTTGGTGAGTATTGTTGGTTTATTCTTGGTTGGGGGTGTTCGGCTTGTGTTTTGGGATTTTTCTCTTCTCTTTGGTTGATGTTTGGGGTTTCTCCCCCCCCCCGGGTTTTTTATTAATGTCTATTTGTGGTGTATGTGTGCTGTCCGTGTTGTCGGTGGTTGTTCTTGACCTTAGTTGGTCAATGTGCCGTTTCCAGTTTCTTCCATCGTTTGTTTCTAGCCGGTACGATCGAGGGCCTGTTACCTGGGTTATTCTTGCTGGTATCCAGAGCGGGTCCCCTGTGAAATATTTTGCATATACTGCGTCTCCTGGGGTAAATATCCGGTATTTACTAGACAAATCTGGTGGTTTCTCAGGGTGGTATGTGGGGTGCAGTCTGCCTAGTTGGGATCATAATTTTCTGCCCATCAGTAGCTCTGCTGGGCTTTTATTCGTTGTTGTGCTGGATGTTATGTGTTGTATCATTAGCATTTTATTTATTTTGTCATGTATGTCCCCGGTTTCAATTTTTTCTATTGTATTTTTTGTATACCGAACCATGCGTTCCGCCCGCCCGTTTGCTGCCGGATGAGCGGGCGCTGTCAAAGCATGTCGTATGCCCTGTTCAGCCAGGAATTTCTCGAATGCTAGTGCAGTAAATTTTGGCCCATTGTCTGACACTAGTAAGTCTGGTAGTCCATGGGTGGCAAATAGTTTTGTTAGTTCCTTGATAACGGCCTCCGTGGTGGTGGATTTCATGACGCTAACTTCCAGCCAGTTTGAGTAAGCATCGACCGTTATTAGGAATGTATGTCCCTTTGTGGGACCGGCGAAATCTATGTGGACCCTTGACCATGGGCCTCTGGGGGTTTCCCATTCTAGAGTCGGCGCGGATGGAGGGTTTGGTCTGGATTCCTGGGATTTTCCGCATGTTGCCACCCAAGTTTCAATTTGCTTGTCCATCCCTGGCCACCAAGCATAACTCCTGGCCAGTGCTTTCATTTTGACTATGCCAGGATGTCCCTCATGCAGCATGGTCAACACTTTTGTTTGTAATATTTCAGGAACCACAACCCTGTCCCCCCATAATATGCAGCCCCTTTGTGTGAATAGTTCAGTCTGCCGGTTCCGGAAGGGTTTAAAATGTTTGCTGCTGTCAGTTTCCGGCCACCCTTTTTCCACCCAATTCAAAACTCGTGCCAGCCGCTTGTCTTTATTAGTCTCTTTGGCAATGTCTGACATGGTCAGGGGTGGGTTGGGTAGTGTCTCTATGTGTAATGTAGATATTGTGGGTGCTGGGTCGTCTTCCAGGTCGAGTAGGGGAGAGCGGCTCAGTGCGTCTGCATGTGCAATGCTTTTTCCCAGTCAGTGTATCAGTTGATAGTTATAGGCGGCAAGGAACTCAGACCACCTTGTCATCCTTGGTGACAATATGTTCGGGGTGGCCTTGTTCCCTGCCAGTATGCCTAGTAGCAGTTTGTGGTCAGTGATAAGGGAAAAGGTCCTACCTTATAGGTATTCGTGGAACCGCTTCACACCGGTGATCGCTGCTAGTGCCTTCTTGTCCAGTTGGCTGTAATTCCTCTCTGCCTTGGACAATGTTTTTGAGAAGAATGCAATCGGCGCTTCTCTTCCATCTGGCAGAGTGTGGCTTAGGATGGCTCCGACACCAAAGGGTGAGGCGTCGCAGGTCACGGTCAATGGTAAGGTTTCGCTGTACTGCATGAGGACTGCGTCTGATGTTAGCAGGTCTTTTATTTTTTGAAAGGCATTTTCTTCCCGCTTTCCCCAGGACCAGGTGGCTGTTTTGTCCAGCAGCCTATGCAGAGGTTCCGCTGTTGTTGCCTTCTGTGGCAGGAAAACATTGTAAAAGTTAATAAGTCCAAGGAAAGCCTGCAGCTCCATTTTATTTTGAGGTCTAGGGGCTTCCTGATGGCTTTAACCTTTTTTTCTGTGGGGTGGATTCCGTTTCTGTCCACTAAGTACCCCAGGAATTCTACTTTTTCTGTGCATAGTTGGCACTTTTCTTTTTTAACTTTTAGTCCTGTGTCTTTAAATTTTTGTAGGACCTCTCTTAGGCGGCTTTCCAATTGGGTTTTGTTTTTTGCTGACACCAATACATCATCAAAATAGGGCACCACCCCTTTTATTCCTTGTAATAGTCCCTCCATTAGACTCTGGAACACCCCTGGTGCCACGCTGACTCTGAATTGGAGCCTGTTGCCCCCCGGTGGGTCACGATGGTTTGTGCCTCAGCAGTCTCGGCGTCGACTGGCAGCTGCTGGTATGCCTGCGCCAAATCGAGCATTGCGAAGACTTTTCCTCCCCCCAATGAGTGTAGGAGGTGTTGTACCACTGGGACAGGGTAAGCACTTTGCTGCAGTGCATGGTTGAGGGTGGCCTTGTAGTCACCACAGATCCTCACGGGCCCGTCCGGTATAATCAGGGTGACTATGGGGGTCTCCCATCGGGCGTGGTCTATTGGCTCTAGGACCCCTTGTGCGATGAGCTTGTCCAATTGCTCATCGATTTTGGGTTTGAGCGCGAAAGGTACCCACCGTGGTTTAATGCGGATTGGGGCAATGTTCGGGTTCAGGTTGAAAGAAATGGGGGACCCACGGTACTTGTCTAATTTGCCATTGAAAACTTCCTGGAAGTCCCTCAAGAGTGTCTCCTCCCAGTCAGCTTCGGTGATGTGGTGGATGCCAGTCACCTTGATTCCCAATGGCGCGAACCACTCCAGTCCCAGCAAGCTTGGGCGGTCTTTGTCCACAATAGTGAGTGGGAGCACCTCTGTATGCCCCTTGAATATTATTTTAAAATGTCCAATCCCGACCACGGGAATCCGGTTGCCCTGGTAATCTTTCAGGGTCAGTCTCTGGTTTCCTAATTCGCGTCTGTGTATGGTTGGCACCAGACGCTTAATGGTATTTCACGAGACCATGGCGAGGTAGGATCCGGAATCCACCTCCATCTTGCACAGCTGGCCCTCGATGCTTAACTCCATGTGCATTTTTCAAGCATCGATTGTGTTTGAGTGCCCGATGATGACCGTCTGGTGGGTCTCTTCCTTACGCCGGGCTTCGCGGAACCGCTTGTTCCTTCCTTCTTGGCTCCACCAGCTCTCTGCTTGTCGGTCTCTGGTCCTGGGAGGGGGGGTGCCATCTCTTCTCCTGGGGCTGTGATTCCGCTTGTTCCAACAGACCTTTGCGATGTGGCCCCGTTTGTCACAGTGCTGACAAATGGCATCTAGAAACCGGCACTCTGAATGGGGGTGGTTACCTCCGCACCCGGCACACTGGAACTCCGATTTACGACCTTTCCACTCTCGTCGGTCCCGTTCCGATTGCATCCTGTGGATCTCCTCCTCCTCTGTCTCTGAGAAGGAGTCGAGGTCTCCGTGGTGCGTGGTTGTAGCTTTGTGGCTTGCTTCCAGTCAGTTTTCCGGGGTTGGTGTCATTTCTGTGGGTGTCGGGCGGTCTACCACATTCATCTGTCGCATTTTGGCTGCTGACTGTTTCGCTGCCTCGGCTGCGGTTGCTTCGGCGATGGCCTTGGTGACTTAAATGTCCGCTCGGGCCATCAGCCGGCTCTGGAGTATGGGGTCCCTCAGCCCGAGGACTACGCGGTCTTGCAGTGCCTCATCCATGTCGGAGAACCCGCACATCTAAAACTGATTTTTGGGAATCTGGCTCCAAGATTACATCTGGGGTGGGTGGAGGGTTCGAGTCTTCTAGTACTTCAGGGACATCTGTAATGGCTGAAGAAGTTGCCATGGTTCAGAAAGTAAGTTTCTGCTAAATTTAGTACTTGAGCACATAGGTGGCACTGCACAATATGGCTGCTTTTAGGGTGTGTTGTGTGCTTGCTACACAAGTGGGCACTGTTGTTGCTGAGTCTGAAGACGTGAGAGCAAAATGCAGGGTTGCCTGTTAGTGTTGCTTACTAGGTCTGGAAGACACTGTTGCTAAGCACAGGTTAGGCTGTAGGTATTACTGGAACCTTGCATTAAATTAAGTTGCTTAATGTTGCCACAATAATTAAAAAAAGCGAATTTTCATTGGTTAAACACTGATTAAATTTGGGAAACTCCCTATAGTTTTTATAAAAATTTGTAAAAAAGTTTTGATAAAAATTGGCAGACAAGTCTTTGAATTCTCTAGGAAATTTCTCCTAAACCACCAGATGGTGCTGTGGGATGCTTTGCTTAAGTCTGTAGCGGGGGAGGGGTGAGCCCCAGAGGAATGTATTGCTTCCTTGCTGGAAGAGAAATTCATCAAACGAATACAACACTCCAAAGGTTGCATGCAGAGTTATACTTTTAAATTTAAATTTAAATCCTGTGTTCGTATAGCTGTTTGAATTAGCTTTGCGTCTTGGGAAGGGGGAATGGGCTCCTTCGCTTTGAAGACGGTCCTTCAATTAATGAATTATGAGCCCCAATAAAATGGCCAGAGTGGTTGTAAAAATAGCTGGAGAGGCTTCTCTTATTGCCTCTGAGCTGGAGCATAGAGCTTAAGAAATGCTAAGCTTTTCAAGTTAGAATGAGCAGAGCAGATTTAGCTTTTCTTTTAGAACACAATAAGAAATTACTTTTTGACTCTTCATCTGCATTTGAGAGGAGTTTGTAGGTAGTAACTGAGGGAAGACATGGGTACATGGGTCATAACTAGCTCCTCCCTTTGGTTCTTCCTGAGTTAGGAGCTGTAACTTGAGACACAGCACTTGTCTCGCTGAAGAGAAAAGGGGGGGGGGGATTTGCCCCTTCCTGGCCAAGATGAGAGGTTTGAGGGAGAGAGAACTAAAGTACAAAGGAATAGCATGCACATTTACTCCTGGATTCACTATTGCAGATCTCAGGGCTTCAGGATTCCAGATTTTTTAATCCATCTTTTAACTTTTAAGGAATCAAGATTAATCATCCTTCTACTGTTCTGCTTATTAATGTCTGGATGGCATAAAGCAGACAGAGTAACTCCACAAAGCATCCATACAAGTCTTTTTATTGGTTCATCAGACATCCTATCAACTCACATTTATGACGAGGTTCTTCTTAATGTCCAATCCTTTGCATATCTGAATTGTGGTGCATAAAGATGGTTATCTCTTTCATCCCATATCGTAGAGGCAGGAAGTAGAGCTGCTACCAGGAGGCTGTGTTCAGGCAAGAGGGAGGGAGCCTCCCCCAACCCAATAAGGGTCAATTTAGTGACCAATCAGGATTACAGATGTGGCTACATGACATGAACTACATTTCCCAGGATACCTTAACTACATTTACCATGATGCATTCCCTTAAGGGGACAGCTGTCAAATCCTAACTATCCCAAATCCCATTAACTCTAAACTGTCTGGACAGCACAACATACATACATAGTGAGAGTTACATTTCTAGCTTTATTGTCTAGTTTTGTATCAAATCATTATCTATTCCATTTTTTTTTTTAATAAATTTTCGCTTCCTATTTTCCATTCATTAATCCAGTAACAAAAACACTTTCATCCTAAAACTATTTATCCCGTTATTGTCTTTCCATCTTACCACCTATTTTATTTTACATATTTTCTTCTTTTACTTTCTCAAAGCCGATGTATAACAAACAAAAATAAAATTAAATTAATATCAATATAATCATTATTACCTTCCAATTAATAATTCCCTATTTACTATTTTGGATGCATGTTTCTCTTTTTTTCCCCATTCAGAGTCCACATGGTATTTCCTCCCAATCTACAATGAATCTTACATTTATTCCAAGGATATTAATATAACCATTTCATATTTCCTCTTTGTTTCCATTTAACCAAATGTTACCTATGGAATTATATTTAATTTTCATTCAATACCTTTTTAATCATAATAGAGCAATCTCACTGCAAATACTTAACTTTACAATATAATAATTTATAATTTATCATATTCTTTGTTTTTCTGATATCATTTGTATAATTACACCTATTTCAAATTTAATATATGTAAAAATAAAGATTTAATACAATCATCTTAATTTCTTATTCTTTCATCATTTTTCTCATCATATAATTATATAATATTCTTAAGTGAGTTCTTATTCCCCTTTAATTCCAATTAAGCTTATTTATTTTTAATAGTAAATCCCAATAAACTTTAAACTTCAAAACTCCCCAATCTATATTTCTAAAAAAACAAAATACATTTCCATGTGGAAACCCCCCGCCCCTTTATTTTATCTTTAACTATTTTGTCTCTTAATCTCTTGGCCTCTAATTTCTTCTACTTTTAGCCTGTTTTCCCTTTTCTATCCTTTTTGGATCCTTTCTCTTATCTTTTTTTCCCCTATTAAGTGAATGCAAGATGAAAACAAAAATACTTGTTTTTAAGTGATCATCCATTCAGACTGCCAAGGTCTCTCTCAGTTTTTGAGCCATGTTTCATGTAATCTATTTTTCCCGCCCAGGTGTAAAACCTTAACTTTTCTCCACATTAAATTTCACTTTGTTGGATTCAACCTTGTCTCATTTAGAGCAGAAAGGCACAATATGCATACACATAATAATCTATAGACTCGGTGGGACACTGGTTAGAATGCAGTGCTGCAAGCTGATTGCCCAGGAGCCAGGAGTTCGGTCCCGACTGGCTCATGGTTGATTCAGCCTTTAATCTTTGTCAGGTCGGTAAAATTTGGACCTAGATTACTTCGGACAATATCCTGACTTTGTAAACTGCTCAAAGACTGCTATAAAGCTTTGTGGAGTGGAATATAAAGTGGAATTGCTATTGCTATGTATTTTATCCTGAGGGTGGATTCTGATATGAGAAGTAAGAGAATTGCTCTTAGTAAACATCTTTCCACACTCCATGCATTTATATGGCTTCTCTCCTGAGTGGATCATTTTATGGGCAATAAGACTACATTTGTGGGTAAAGGTCTTTCCACACTCTATGCATTTAAATGGTTTCTCTCCTGAGTGGATCTTTTTATGGGAAGCAAGGTAATGGCTTCGAGAAAAGGTCTTTCCACACTCCATGCATTTAAATGGCTTTTCCCCTGTGTGGATCTTTTTGTGGTCAGTAAGTCTATCGCTCAGAGCAAAGGTCTTTCCACACTCCATGCATTTATATGGTTTTTCCCCTGTGTGTACTGTTTTGTGTCTTCTGAGTCCACTGATCTGAATAAAGGTTTTCCCACACTCCATGCATTTATATGGTTTCTCTCCTGTGTGGATTGTTTTGTGGAGAGTAAGACTATTGCTCAGAGCAAAGGTCTTTCCACACTCCATGCATTTATATGGTTTCTCCCCTGTGTGTATTATTTTGTGTCTTCTGAGTAAACTGCTATTATTAAAGGTTTTCCCACACTCCATGCATTTAAATGGTTTCTCTCCTGAGTGGATCCTTTTATGGGAAATTGGATTGCTACCACTTCTGAACCTGTTATCATAATCTCTGTATTTGTTTTGGGTTGAATAGTGCTTGTCTACATGCAATTTATCTTTGATTAGCTTCACACTTTTCCCAATATATTTTTTCCTTATTTTTTCTTGTTGGGCAATAAAGTCTTGCTTTGAAGCATCAGTGGAAGATGAGCTTTCCTGATTCCAATTATTTGACTGGTTTTTCTCATGGCTTTCAAATTCCATTCGAAATCCAAACTTTTCCATTCCATCTGTAGCGTTTATCACTTGGAACAGTTCATAGGAATCTTCATTCTCCTGCCCATTATTACCTTCAAAGGAAAAGAGAAATGAAAATGATAATACAGTTAGAGAAAAAGATCAAACTGTAGAAAATCAAGTGGATTTCCTTCTGGATTTCTCCGAAATTCCATTAGGTTGTATGTTTGCATGCTTACAGTAGTGTGATATAGATATGATGATTTCTATATTCATGAGCTTTGGAAATATTAGAAAATACCTCTTTCTTTACAATTATCTATATCTCATCTCATCTCTCTATCTCTCTATGCAAATTTCACGCTAAGTCAGTTTGGAGTTAAGGGGAAACATCCAAAGAGGAATTAGGAGGAAACTTAAGATTTATTGGGATGGGTTAATTTAAGCAGAGACCTGTGAGAACTGAAACAATTTTGAAACAAGCTCCTTCCCTGGTGTACCTTGGAGTAGCTGCTCCACGGCCTCTGTCTTGTGGGCGGAACCCCCACTCGGCCCATTCCTTGAACTCAGTGATGAAACTTTGGAATAAAATCCCTTGCTTGAAGCCTCCCATTGGTTTGTAAACGCTCTGCACGGAGACTGGAAAGGTTGGGAAGTTTCAAGAATTTTGCTGTCCCACAGTCTAATTGGCTTGCAAGGGCTCTTTGGCCGGATCTGGTACAGGCTCTAGTTCATAGAAAACGGAGGCCTAATCTACTTGTTGCCAACCAACTAACAAACATATGTATTATGAAACACATTACAATAGTAATGGGGGACTTCAATTACCCTGATATCAATTGGAAAACTAATAATACACCAAGCGAGAAGTCAAATAGGTTCCTAACCAACCTAACTGATAACTTTGCTGTCCAAAAGATAGAGGAGGGAAATAGAGGGACAGTCATACTGGACTTAATTCTTATAAACAGGGAAGAAGTGATAGAGGGAGTTGAAACTGCAGGAATCTTGGGTGATAGTGACCATGTCATACTAGAATTCAATATAACACAAACTTAAGCAATAGAACATAATGATACCAGACTCTTAGATTTTAAAAGAGCTGATATTAATAAACTCAGAGCGAAGGGAAAGATTCCTTGGATGAAAATCCTAAAGGGGAAAACAACTCAGGAATCTTGGGAAACTCTGAAAAGTACGATCATAAAAGCCCATACCAGCACAAAACCACTAAGAAAGAAAAACAAGAAATCCAAGAAGAAACCAGCATGGCTGCACAAAGATCTCTCTGACAAATTGAAAGTAAAAAAGGACAAGTACAAAAAATAGAAAGAGAGACATACAACTAAGGAAGATTATCAGCAGACAGCCAGAATCTACAAAGACGAAGTCAGGAAAGCAAAGGCTCAGAACGAACAAAGTCTTGCAACAAAAGTCAAAGACTTTAAATAACAAGAAAGAAATCAAGGAAACAGTCAGTCCACCAAAGACGGCAAGGAAGTACCGTGTTTCTCCAACAATACGGCCTCCACCAATAGGAAGCCCCAGCATGATTTATTGGCATAAAATCAAATTAAGCCCCTCCCCCCAAATTAAGGCCCTTTTTAAACATGCGAAATGGGGGGGAATGGCGGGGGGGGAGCTTGCCGTTAGGAAGTACTTTGTTGCATGCCTGGATATGCTGCTGCCTGCATTGGTGGGGCACTTCATATCAGGAGACTCAGTGCTCGCGCTTTGCTCAGACTAGCGAATTGGAACATTTGGGACACCTCCACCGCCACCTCCTCGCCCATTGCAGGTGGCGGCGGCGGCAAGCGGCAGCGCTTCGCTGAGGGAAAAAGAAGACAGCGCAGCCACCTTGCTTGCTTGCCCTCCCTAGCCGGCCTCAGGAGCGGCGACGGTGGCAGCAGGCACGCATGTTCCTGCTGGCGAAGGGAGGAGAGGTGAGGAAAGAGAAGGGAGCGTGGCAGCGGCGGCTGTCACAGTATCGTCTCATAGCGGGGCAAGGCTGGCAAACTGAGGTGGTCGCACCAGAGAGCATCGCTGCCGACCCCATCGTGAGGATAAAGGAGTGGGATAGAGATTCAGTCAGACGTCAGCCTCGGCTAGAGAAAAGAGCCAGCCTCTCGGAGCACGCCGGCGTCTCTGTGTGTGTGTGTGTGTGTGTGTGTGTGTGTGTGTGTGTATGAAAGAGCTCGCCTCGCTCAGAGCGTTTGGCGAAGCATGCGAGTTTCGCAGTCGGAGAGGGAGGCGGCGGCGAAAAGGACGTGCCGGCAACGGCAGGATGCTGCAATTGGGCAAGGTCAGGACCTTGCATTGAAGCAGCCCAGGGGGCATGCAGCCACCTCCCTACAGTCCACCTTGAGGATTTGCCTTTTGTTGTTGGTATACTTGGCTTCAGGCGCTCCTGTCGCCGCCTTCCCTTTGCCTTCGAAGGCAAAGCAAATTATTTTAAAAACCTCCGCTCATCTCACCAGGGCCACACCGGAGCCGTGCGGGCTGGGCAGAGCCAGGAAATACCCGCGGCTCGCTTTCTCGACTGCCCAACCAGCACGGTTCCAGTGTGGCCCTGGTGGGATGAGCGGAGGTTTTTAAAATAATTCGCTTTGCCTTCGAAGGCAAAGGGAAGGCGGCAACAGGAGCACCTGAAGCCAAGTGTCTCCTCAGGGCTCCGGTTGCAGGGAGGAGCCCTGACTGGCCGCACTTGGCTGCGCCAAACGCTGCGGTGTTGCTCTAACACCGCGGCAGCAAGGGAGAAGGAAAAGCAACGGTGGCGGAAGGTCTCCAGAAGCTGTTGCCGCCCGCCCACCCGAGGATGCATGGGGGGGGGGAATTAAGTCACCCCAGAAAAGACAGCCAAGCCATTTTTTCGGGGGTCAAAAAAAAATAAGGCCCGGCCTTATTATGTGAGAAACACGGTAACAGGCAACAAAGAGAAAGCAGAGCTGCTTAACTCATTCTTTGCATCAGTCTTCACGCAAAAAGAAATTATAGCGCAACCTACCAAAAACATAACTGTAAAAGACAGACTAGAAATAAAAGTTAAAATAAGCAAAAAATAATAAGAGAACATTGGTCTGATCTTGATGAACACAAATCATTGGGACCTGATGGATTACATCCCAAAGTTTTAAAGGAGCTGGCAGAGGTCATCTCAAAACCACTACACCACATCTTTCAAAAATCCTGGAGCACCAAGGAACAACCAGAGGACTGGAAAAAAGTCAATGTGGTTCCCATCTTCAAAAAAGGGGGGAAAAACAGACCCAGGAAACTACAGACCAATCTGACTAATAGCCTAATACCTAGGAAGATACAGGAAAAGATAATAAAAAAACAGATCAGCAAAAATCTAGAAACAAGTAAAGTAATAACTAGCAGTCAGCACGGGTTTGTTAAAAACAGATCGTACCAAACCAATCTTATTTCACTCTTCAACATAGTGACTAAATTAGTAGACCAGCAAAATATTGTGGACATAATATACTTAAACTTCAGCAAGGCATTTGACAAAGTAGACCACAACCTACTTCTTGGGAAGCTAGAAAAAAGTGGGATAGATAGAATCACCTTAGATGAGGGAATAGAAGGGGAACTTACCAAATTTACAGATGATATTAAGCTGGCAGGAATAGCTAACACCCAAGAAGATAGGTTCAAGATCCAGATGGATCTTGACTAGAACACTGGGCCCTATCTAAGAAAATGAAATTCAATGTAGAGCAAAGTAAAATCCTACACTTTGGCAAGAAAAACCAAAAGTACACGTATAGACTGGGTGAAACCAGGCTCAATAGCAGTAACTGTGAGAGGGATCTTGGAGTCTTAGTGTACAACCAGCTAAATATGAGCTAGCAGTGTGCAGCGGCAGCCAAAAAAACTAATGTAATCCTAAGTTGCATTAACAGAGGGATACAATCAAGATCAAGTGAAGAACTAATACCACTCTATAAATCCTTAGTAAGACCACACCTAGAATCCTGCATTCAGTTTTGGTCACCATACTATAAAAAGATGTTGAGGCTCTAGAAAAAGTGCAGAGAAGAGCAACCAGGATGATTAGGAGACTACACACTAAAACATATGAAGAACAGTTACAGGAACTGGCATGGCTAGTCTAGTGAATAGAAGGACCAGGGGAGACATGACAGCAGTGTTCGAATATTTGAGGGGCTGCTAGAGAGTGGAAGGGGTCAAGCTATTTTCTAAAGTACCTGTAGGACAGACAAGGAATAATGGATGGAAACTGATCCAGGAGAGATTTAACCTGCAAATAAGGAGAAACTTTCTGACAGTGAGAACAATCAACCAATGGAACAGCTTGCCCTCGGAAGTTGTGAGAGTGCCATCACTAATCTCATGTTTCTGTCACTACTTTAGACCTCCTTTTTCTGAAAATGCACCAAAGCTGGCAAAGGAACCGACGTCTCACTACATCGTCACAATGTCTCAGCAGGGTGGGGGTATAGATAGTGAGAACATTAGAGGTCCTCTGCTGTCATTAATAAGTGTGAATGACAGCCGTTGTGCTGCAAGATTTATAATTTCAGGACCAGGTCTTAAGTACTTGAGGCAGGGCTAGGTTGTAACTTAGAACAGTCACTTAGTGCAGTGGTCCCCAACCTTTTTTGTACCAGGGACCAGTTTCACGCAGAAAAACTTTTTCAGGGGGGGGGGAGTCCGAGTTTGGTGGTTTGCTTGCAGACGTTTCATTACCTGACTAGGTAACATCTGATGTTGTTACCTAGTTGGGTAATAAAACATCTGCCAGCAAACCACCAAGTTCATGGAGCGCCAATGCCTCCTCATTGCAACCCTGAGCGACAGATATTCTCTTCTATTGGGACATTTAAAACGGAGGGTTTCAGCTGCAGATTCAGCAACTACGCCGGGCTGAGGAGCGCCTTCAAAACTGAGCACTGGGCGGTGGCGGCCCACGGCTGTCTCCGCAGCTCAGGACAAGTCCCTGCAGGACGGCTGAGAAGCCCCGCCTCTCGGCCCTGCCTCCCTCAGCCTCATCCCTCAGGTGTCTCCCTCCCTCCCTCAGCCTCATCCCTCAGGTGTCTGCCTCGTTCCTCTCTCTGTCGCTCTCTCGCTCCTCCACCAGCCCAGGAAGAAACTGCTTCAAAGAAGCCAGCAGGGTGGCTTTTCCTGTCCTCCGAAGTGCCCGTTCACCCCCACCCCGCCGCCCGCGGTTCAATCCAGTGCTCCGTTCTGCCTGCCTGCCTGCCTTCGTTTCTGGTGGTTTCGGAGCACAGCTCCTCTGAAGCGCCCGTTCACCACCTCCCAGCCGCCCGCGGTTCAATCCAGCGCTCCGTTCTGCCTGCCTGCCTTCGTTTCTGGTGGTTTCGGAGCAGCTTTGGCTAAGAATAATAACTATTCGCCTCTTTTTCTCAGCCGAAGCTGCTCCGAAACCACCAGAAACGAAGGCAGGCAGGCAGAACGGAGCGCTGGATTGAACCGCGGGCGGCGGGGTGGGGGTGAACGGGCGCTTCGGAGGAGCTGCGCCGACAGCAAAAGCCACCCTGCCGGCTTCTTTGAAGCAGTTTCTTCCTGGGCTGGTGGAGGAGCGAGAGAGCGACTGAGGAACGAGGCGGGAGGAAACCGAAGCCACTGAGCCGGAGAGTAGGACAGGCTTTGGTTGCTTCCTCCCTCCTTTTCTTTCATTTGTGTCCTTGATCCCTGATCCCAGCAGCATTCACCGAAGGCGAAGAAAGCCGCCATTTATTTTCTTTGCGGCCCGGTACAAAATAATCCACAGAGCAGTACCGGTCCGCGGCCCGGTGGTTGGGGACCCCTGACTTAGTGAACTGTCATAACTCATGGATTACCTGTAGCCTAGGATGCTCTGAATCACACTGCATGAGGCCTTTGTTTATGAATTGGATTGGGAGAATGCTTTTAACAGAAAGCATGTAAGCAAAGAGACACTGACTCTTTCCTTCCTTGGAGTACAAGAAGGCCAGATCCTTTCCTTCTCCCTCCAAGGAGACGATATCTGATTAGCGACTTTTTAATAAAAAAAAACTAACTATAATCAGTCTTCTTGAACTCTTGTTTGGGGACTAGAAAACTCTTACCCAGAGAGATCACGTTCCTATGGTTTTCAAGCATGACTTCCGAATGCAGTGCTTTTTGGTCAGGATCCAGTTGAGACCATTCCTCCTCAGAGAAATACACAGCCACCTCTTCGAAGGACACAGGACACTCCTGAACATGGAAAAAAGAACAGGAGGATTCGCAAGATCGTTCATCTTCATCAATGATTTAGACAAAAGGATAGAAGGGGATCTCATCAAATTTTCACACAAGACCAAATTGACAGGAATAGCAACACTTCAGAAGATAAGCTTGAGATATAGAAGGATCGACACATTGGGCACCATCTAACAAAATGAGAATGAATGGTGAGAAATGTAAGGTGCTACATAGAATAGGCTCAACAGTAGAAAGTGCAACAGGGATCTTGGAGTCCTAGTGGACAATCACTTAAACAAGAGTCAGGAGTGTGCTACAGTTGCCAATAAAACCCAACTCAATCATAGGCAGCATTAAGAGAGGGATAGAATCAAGTTCACGTGAAATGTTAGTACCACTTTATAATGCTTTGATAAGACCACACTTGAAATATTACATTTAGTTTTGCTTGCCAGAGGTAAAAAAGATCTTGAGACTCTAGAAACGGTGCAGAAAAGAGCAACCAAAATGATTAGGACCTTGGAGGGTAAAAATATAAACAATGTTTGCTGGAATTGGGTATGTCTAGTTTAATGAAAAGAATTACTGCAAATGACATGATAGCAGTGTTGCAATATCTAAGGTGTTGCTAAAAAGAACATGAGGCCAACCTATTCTCCAAAGCACCTGAAGGTGGGACATGAAGCACTGGATGGAAACAAACCAAGGACAGTACTAACATACAACTGAAGAGAAATGTCCTGACAGTGAGAACAATTAATTAGTTGAATGACTTCCTTCCAGAAATTGTCGATGCTCCAATACTGGAGGTGTTTAAGAAGAAATTGCACTGCCATTTATCTGAAATGTTATAGGGCTTCCTGTCTGAGTAGGGGGTTGGACTAGAAGACCTCCAAGATCCCTATCATTTCAGTTATTCTGTTCCATTGTTCCCAAGTTCCCAAATCAAAGATATGCACTAAATTAAATGGCTGTGATTCACACAAGTCCTATTTTTAGGTGAGAAAATGGACAATTCTGAAAATTTGACTGAAAAATATTTGGGTCAAGTTTTATCAAGTTGATTGATTTCTGCCGAATTTACAGTGCCTTTCAGTAAAGTAATCCAGCTTCTGGGTCAATTGATCTATCATTCTATCATTAATTGATCGAGTAGTCTGAGCCACTGGCTGAATGAGAGAAAAGAAAGAAGAGATAATTCTCTGCAAAGGTCATTTCTCAGCAATTGCAAAGGAGGAATGTTTTCCTAATGCAGGCACAAATCAAGAGGATTGGAAATTATTTTGTAGCCCAAAGATACATACTCTACGTGGCCATTCTCTTTGGATTTTAAAATTCTGCTTTATTTTTTAATATGACTTACTTATTTTTTGAACTAGTGGCTATGAACAAGGCTTTTTAAAAATGGTGGCAATGTGGCAAAGTGAATCTTTAGTTATTTTCTTATTTTTTTAATTTATAATAAAGTTTATTAAATTTTCACCTTTAAAAAAACAAATTCTATATACATTTTTGCAGTTTTTGTGACATCAGTTATACCATTCTGCTATACATACATACACTTATTTACAATTATACTTTAAAGCTTCTACTTTTGCATTATATTTTCTAACCAGACATACCACTTTTCCCAGGCCATATAGAATTCTTTATTTTCTCTCTCCTGCAATTCCATTGTGAATTTATTCATTTCTGGCGCAATCCATTATTTTTTTTATAATCATGTCATCTGTGAGTGTACTATCTAATTTCCAAGTTTGAGCATATAGTATCCTAGCCGATTTTAAGATATGTATCATTAGACATTCATCCTCTTTCGTATATTCTTTGTTTATCCCTAATAAAAACATTTCAGGTTTGGGTACTATCTTTAGACTTGTTATTTCCTGTAGCCAGATCTGTATCTTATTCCAGATTTTTTTTGCTTTTGGGCAAGTCCACCACATGTGAAAGAACGTACCAGGTTTCTTTTTGCATTTCCAACACTCTTACTTTAGATTTCGATAAATTTTAGCCAATCTTGCCGGTGCTAGATGTCAACGATAGAACATTTTATATAAATTTTTGAGACTTTGGTTATTTTCATGAGCCTTGCACAACTCCAAATCAAAAAAGTAGAAAGAGAATGGGTCTCTAGCAGTTACTACCACTGTTATACATTTATTCCTATCACCTGAAGCAATTCTAAAAAATTACTTCTAAACTCATAGTTGCAGGGGTACCTAGCAAAAGCAGTTAAGCTGTGGTCATTAAAAAAAAGAATTCCTAAACAGAATCTGAGGGTAGAAATGACAAACTATTGTGTCCCATTGATAGTCTACAGAGGAAGTTAAACTGGCTGACAGCAACTTGAACCTGCTGTTACACTGTCCATGTCACATAGGAACACAAAAATAACACAGTACAAACAATAGAAGGAGAGAGAACTCTGCACACCCATTTCATTTCCTGAAGGGAGAATACAAATCTAACATTTTTTCCCTTTCTTACTTGATTTGGAGGTTCAACCACTGCTTGAGCTCCATCGTAAAAACCAGAAAACTTCATTCTTTGTTTCTCTGTAAGGAATAATTTTAAAATGTATATTTAACAAAACAAGAGGAGGTATATTACTGAAGAAAAGAAGGTAAGACAGATGGGTAATTGGAGGTAATCGGAGGATCTTGGATTACCTCCTGAGGTGTCCTGACCTGGATCTTCCCAAGGGATCCTCCTGAAAAATAGCTCCTGAGGGGGATTTGATGGATTCTTCTTTCCCTCACAATCTCTGATCTCCACAGTGGAGCACTTCAAATAGGGGGAAGGAAAAAAGATGCAGAATTAATCAACATCACATGACATAAAGTGGATTCCTATATTTGGAACACAACCTCAAAGCCCACAATATCCATCTGTGTCGTGGAGTGAGAAAACAATGGAACAACGTCTTACAAGAATTGGTGGGACATCACCATATATTATGAAGGTCAGAGAAGTTTGGGAAGAAGAGGCAAAGTATTCAAATACATTCTGTATTCTCTTTTGAGCTCCCTAAAGTCTCTCACCTGCAACTTGACCTGCTCTTTCTGGTCGTCCCCCTGACTCAGGAGGAAGCCTTCAGCCAGGGCCACCGCCTGGGAACTGGTCTCTGCTCCACACTCCCTCACCCAGGCCTCCATCTCTGGGGGCAGAAGGAACAGGAGCTGTTCCAGAACAACTAGGTCCAGCATTTGAGCTTTGGTGTGTTTTTCTGGTCTCAGCCATCGCCTACAAAAGTAATGGAGTCGGCTGCAAAGTCCTCGGGGGCCCTCAGCCTCCTGGTATTGGATCAAGTTCCAGGGCTGGACTTCTGAAGGGAGGATGGTTTCCTCTTCCAGGATCTTCTGCCCAGGTCTTGTCAAGATCTCCCCACCCTTCCCAGGCTGAACAGCTGACGGTCCTTTTCCGTTTCCCTCCTTTGCAAAAGGTTGTGTCTCCATCCTTTCTCTCTTCTGCAGAGCAACTCCAAATGGGTCCAAGGACTCTTGTGGATCTCCAGATGCTTTTTTCTTCACAGGACCATTTCTGGGGCCGCAGGATTCATCCCTGCAAGTTATCCTGCTCTTTTTTTCCCGCCCACGAGAAAATTTTGGCTTGCAAAGATTTCAAATGGCTTCGAGTTTCTGGGATGAAAAGAAAAATCAACTCCAAGAATTAGAATGTGGAATTCAGCCCCTGAGCCACCTTCACCCAACCTGTCCGGCGCCCCAAGCGGCTCATCCAAGCGAAGGTCCCCGGAGCAGGGCCGGAAAATAGGCAGCTGGAGAGGCCGCCCGCTTCTCTCCCCCTCCGGAGACAGGATCGGACCCTCGGGGAGCCTGGTGCGAATTCTGCTTCCTCCATGCCCGGCTTCTTTCCTCTGCTGCTGGGCCTCCGTAAGGCCGACCCTTCCCTCCCCCCACTCGGGGTCTCCGCATGGAGAGGCCGGCTGGGGAGCATGGGACCTGGGAAGAGCCACTCACCTTACGCGGAGCACGTCTGCATCTCACACAAGACTGTCCCACATCTCCTGCCGAGTGACAAGATTTTCAGGAGAGCGAGTTCGGCTTCCTAGAGCGCCAAGCCTTTGTGATGTCACTTCCTGCGGAGCCCCCTCTGGAAAACTAGCCGTGACTTTCGCCATCCAGTGGACTAATGGGGAAGCGCCTGATGTTCCTTTGCAGAGGATGACCCCTGGTGGATTTTCGGGCAAAGCCCCAGGTTTATAGAAAGGGCGGGAAAGAGGAGCGCGTCTGAGGGGAAGGGAGAGGGTGGGGATGATCGGGCTTGGGAATAGGAGGAAAGCCTCTCTCAATAGCTTCATTGTCTCCAGAGGCGGCACTTTCTCCATCTTCCTCTCCTTCCTGTCCAGGAAACGTTTGTGGAGATGAAAAATCTCTTTGGAGGATTTGAAGTCACCTCCCTCAAGAACAGCCGCCCTGAAGACTCCCCAGATATTGGAGGAGGCCTTAAAAGGGTCCAAATCCTGTCAGAAACAGCCGGGCGAGGACCAGGAGGATCTCTGGGAAAATCCAGCTTGTGTCTTGCAGTTGTTGTGAATTTAAGTGAAGGAAGATGGACACAGGCAGAGAAACTACAATCGGAAAATGATTTTTATTTATTGATTTCTTTAATTCAACACATATAGCTGCCCTTCACAAATTATTCCCTGAACCTCACAGTGAATTGGGGGACTAGAAAGGGTAGAGAACCCTACTGCCTCTTCTGATGAACACCCCGGGTGATCCATGTTTTGTGCCCACAGAAAGACTCTGAAGTAAAAGAAAAAGAAACCAGTTCCAAAATGGAGAAAAAGCTGAAACCGATGGATATTCCAGAAATTTTACCTCATAATGAGGCTCCATAAATTCAGAAATGAAGAGGGGAAAATGGCCTTTCATCTTTGACTGGAGAAAAGGTGGAATTACAAAATTAAGAAAGGAAGATTGTGAAAAAGGAATATAAAGTTAAACTATGACGAGGGAAAAACCATTTTTACATTATGATTGATAGGAAATTCACCAGAAGAAACATGAGCCCTTTGGATAATTTAATGCAGGGTATATCATCAGACTATAAATAAAAAGAGAAAAATAAAATAAAAAAGCTAAATAAGAGCTGAAGACTCCATTGGTCTGAAAAGATTCAACCACATTTCGAGTTGACAACGACTCACAAAGCAGTTAGCTACAGTGAGCAAAATAAAGAATTTAAAAGGATGGAAAAGTGGTTAAAATCAATTTGAAAAAAATGGAGCTAATGTTATTTTTTTTCCTCCAGTTTGACACAGAACCTTTAATAAGCCATATTTGAAAAATAACTTCAACCCAGCAAAAGCTGAAATATGGCCCCCCCCCAAAAGCCATCCCAAAAAATTATTCGGTTAGTACGGTAATTTTTAATGTAACAAAGAGAAGGAATTTTATGCATGTTTAGCACGTAACCATACCACTGATATTTAGTTTTATTTAAATTACTTTTATACTTTTTCTAAGTTCCTAGCACACCAGAAAAAGGCAGTAATAGGGCCCTAAAGTTTGAAAAATATCTTTTGCCCCTGCATTTTGTCAGCTTCTGTTCATTCTGGCCTTCTTTGAAAGATGAATTGTTCACTGAAGCTTTTTGCACACACTCTAGACACTGACATCTGTCATCACATCAGAAGAGGTCTTTAACCAAAAAAATTCCCTGCTTCTGCATTCATACTTGTTGACTCAGATCTTAATTTGACACAGCAGAAGTTGGATTGAGGGATCCTCAGTCCACCTCTGAGAAGTACTAGTTTAACTACAATTGCCAAAACACAGAATTATATGAAGGAAAATTAGTGGTTAAAAATCAATTTTAAAAGAATGAAGTTAACTTTTTTGTTTTCAACCCACTTATTCTTCTTCAGTTTAACCCAGAATCAGCCATCAGCAGTTTTTAAATTAAGTTTCAAACCAGCATGAAACTTTGAAAACCTGAGATTTCCCCCCTCTCCAAAATCCTTCCAAATATTTTTGTTAAATAATTTTTAATAGAATTTTATACATGTCTGGCAAGTAAATGCACCATTGATATTTAATTAATTTTACTTAAAGAAAACGTTGGCTTTTACTTAACCCTGGTCATATCATGGGAAGAGGGAAAGGGGGGCTCTAACGCTTGAAATCTTGCCCGTGCGTTTGGTTTGTTTGTTTGTTTTTTGTTATCCTGGCTTGTTTTGTGAAATTCTTCACCCTGAAGTTTTTTACACACACACACACTACATCTCTGGGACCTATCACATCATGAGAGGCCTTCTGACTGAAAAATATTCCATTCATACTGGTTGACTGAGATCTTATTTCTTCACCATGGATGTGGATTATTCGGGGGGTATCCTCATAATCTAAGGGGAGCTCCTGTTGTCATTTCTGAGTAGTTTTTGTTACTGTCCGATTATTTTATTTTGGTCTCAACAGATTTCCAAAGAACTTCTTTCTTTCATTGTTTGCAATGCTAGCACAATCAAGTCATTTTCATTCGCATTCTCCTGAATTTCCCTAACTTGAGATGAAATAAAGAAAAAGGAGATAAATGTAAACTTAAGAAAAACATATTTTCTCTTATTGATATTAAATATTGTTGATGGTTAAGATGACAAAAAGCAACTATTCGTTGTTAGAAGAACATGTATCCATTATTTTAGTTTCAATTGCTAAATTCACTTTGGGGCTGCCAGTTGCGCAGATCAGACTCAGAAAAATGTTTTTTTTTACAAGTTCAGTGAGGCTATTCTTCAACTTACAACCATGACGGAGCCTGCAATTTCTATTGTAAGTCATGACAGTCAAGGCATCCACACAACCAACCCAATGGTACTCTCTTTTTATAGTGGTCATTAAGCAACTCTGGCAGTTGCAAAAAGGACCACCACCATTTGATAATGAAATATCTGCAAGAAAACAACCAAGCTCAGAGAGCACCAAGGACCCATACAATTGTTAAGCAAGTCAATGAATTCCTATGGTAGTTTTTGCATCTACAACACTGGAGACTTACTACTAGAAGTGTACATTATGACAAGTGGGCTTTGATGTTTAGATATGCAGATTGAGGTTCCTACCCTAGGCTTTGATTGTGATTCCCGAGGATATGTTAAATCCAAGATCCTAGGTGTAGATTATTATGAAGGCATCTGGCGTTTTTACTTAATCTAGGAGTTTGATGGAGCAAGTGAGGTGCTACTCTAAATGATAGAATTGTATGTTCGTTCATTCAGGGGATAGAGTCCAAAAGGTGCTTTTTCAAGAGGCAACTGGACTCTCTGTTTTTTCTTTGAAGACGTTTCGCTTCTCATCCAAGAAGTTTCCTAAGCCGAGGAAGCTTCTTGGATGAGAAGTGAAATGTCTTCAAAGAAAAACCAGAAAGTCCAGTTGCCCCTTGAAAGAGTACATTTGGGACAACCATGACCTGGATGACTGAAAATCTCCATAGACTTTCAGGGAAAAGAGGTTGCTAAGGGGTGTGTTGGGGGATGGCAAATGAAAGGCTTTTAACTTCCAATCTTCTTCTCCAAGTTCTTTTTATATTTAAATTCTAACACTCAATAAATGCATTTTCTATTTCTTTTTCTTCACAATTTACTTTCAGCACAAAGCAGGGTCCACACAACCTGTAAACCCCCAAAAGGTGAACAAACCATGCAAGTCAATGATCATGGCTAAGGATGCCCCATTTCCCTTTTTCAGGGTGTCCTTTGGAGAGCGGTGTCTCTCTGACATGCAGGCAGATTCACACAGCCTGCCCCAAAGGAATCATCCCAGCGAAGGGCCAAGGTCCCCTCCAAGCAGGGCCGGTAAGGAGGCAGCTGGAGAGGCCGGCCCGCTTCTCTCCCCCTCCGGAGACAGGATCAGGCCCTCGGGGAGCCTGGTGCGAATCCTGCCTCCTCCTCGCCCGGCTTCTCTCATCTCCTGCTGGGCCTCCGCAAGGCTGACCCTCCCCTCCCCCAACTCGGCTCTGCCCCAGACACGGGGCGGGACGGTATCCCTGCTTCCCCCTGCATGGAGAGGACGGCTGATGAGCATGGGACCCGGGGTTGAAGACGGAGGAGGGCCGAACAAGGGTCTCTCCCTCCTCCTTCCTTTGCACGGGAAAAGCCCCTCCCGCACGTCTGGGTCTCCCCCCGCCAGACTCTTCCGCAGCCTCTCTGCCTCCTGTGGAGCTCCAGGAGTTGCAGTGTGCTAAAGTGGCAAGCGTTTGTGATGTCACTCCCTTTGCAGCCTCCTCTGGAAAGCCAGCCGTGACATTTGCCCTCCGTGGGCCAATAGGGAAGCGCTTGACGTTACCTCTTGACGGAGGACACCCCTGGAGGAATCTGCGCACAGCATCAGGATTCCCTGAAAGGGCGGGAAAGAAGACCGTATCTTTGGGAATGGGGAGAGCACGAGGATGATGGGCATGGGAATAGGAGGAAAGGACTCTCAATGGTTGCCTCTCAGAGAAAGATGGCAGCATCTCATGAGAGAGGAAAATTTTTCGTTTCAGGAAAACGGGGATTTCTATCAGATTTTATTTCTTTAATTCAATATGTATAGCTGCCCTTCTCATATTCATGGCTCTGGGTGCCAAAGATTAACCAAGTGGCAATTTGTGATATCGGAAGTAATGCTGGAAAGAAAAGAAATATCAAAAGAAAACCGTTCCCACAATGGAGAAAAAGGACAAACTGATGGATCTTTCAGAATTTTACCTCACAAGGCACCATAGTGGAGAAATGAAGGAGGGAAAACGGTGTCTTATTGGTGACTGGAGAAAATTTGGAATTATAAAATGAAGGAAAACAGTGGAAAAGGAATATAAATCTCAGATATCTCAGGAGAAAAAAACCATTTTTTAAAAACAGATTGAATAGGTAATCCATCTCAGGAAATGTGACGGGGAAGACAGTTTGAAGAAATTAAGGTCACTAGAATGTTTACATTATGAATAAATAGAAAAAAAGTATAAATTTTGTGTTAGGTGGAAAGAACTGAAAACTCCAGTGATTTGAAGAGATTACTCTGCATCTGGAAGTGACAAGGCAAACAAAAAAGAGATTTAGCTACAATTAGTAAAACAAACAATTTGAAATGAAAGGTAAAAGTGGTTTAAAAGCTCCATTTAAAAAGAATGGATTTAACTTCTCCATCCATTTTTAGTTCTTTATGACAATCTGAGTTCCACTTCTCTAATTAAAAAAAGGACACCAAAATGGAAATAGTAACTTTTTTAGTTTGACCCAGAACCATCCAAGAGCAACATTTGAAGCTTCAAACCAGCAGGAACCTCCAAAACCCTGAAATTTGTCTCCCACTGAAATCCTTCCAAAAAATTTCATGGGTAATTGTTAGGGTTTTTCTTATTATCATACACAATCCAAACATATGGCACATAGACAGCATTTCCCCCCACAAAAACTGCTTTATTGTACACATTTAAACTGTTTTAGTGTACAAAGTTAAAATCCTACTTTTTACTAATGCAGCTGAAAAGTATTTTAATACATACCTGGAAAGTAACCATGCCATTGATGTTTAATTAACTTTATTGAAATCAAATGTAGATATCTTAGTCCACATACGAAAGAAATAAGTCCCTAATGTTTAAAAAAGCTTTTTGTATATTTCGTGGGCTTCTTGTCACTCTGAGACCTTTGTGAAAATTCTTCTTCATCCTGAAGCCCTTTACACTCTATACTTATACATATGTGACAATATTCCTGCATCATGAGAGACTTTTGACTGAAAAAGATTCCATGCTTCTGCATTCATACTGGTTGCTTCAGGTTTCAATTCTACACTATGGGTGCGAATTGAATTGGTTTTTTTAGATATCTTCATATCCCAGAGGAAGTTCCCATTCTCATTTCTGACTATTTGGACAGGAGGAACTGAAATAGTTTTTTGTAATAATGTTTCTTGATTTCATGTTGTTTTGATCCTCACTGATTTCCAAAGGTGCCCCTTCTTGCTTGATCATTTGCAAAGTCAGCACATTGGAGTTACTTTCATTCTCATTCCACTGAGTATCCCTAACTTCGGATGAGACAGAAAACAGAGGGAAAATTATGCAAAATTTAAAACACAAATCCTTAGTTGTCACTTTTAATATCAGAATTATTCAGTGGGAAAATGCAATATCACGTTCCATCCCATGCTGTATACCAATAGAATTTGAATTCCCCTCGTATTGCTTCAATTCCCAGAATCTCTGCTGCAACATTTCTAATATTTTGTGAAGACAGAGAAGTTCAAGGTCCTCTGATAAACTGTAAACTTATTAAGGAATGAGAAAAGGAGAGAAAAACAAATGATTAAGGAAAAGAAGCAAAGTTTAAGCTATGAGTAATTATAGTGGATCCATCCCAAGACTCATTTGTAAAAAAAACACAATAAAAACATCTTCATAAAATTGCATAGACTATATCTGAAAAAATTAAAATGCCCATTTTCTTGTATTTTTATTTCCAATTGCAAACCAGAATGTATAAACTTAAAGAAAGAAAAAGGATATGCAAGAGCAGCTACCTTAAAACAGCACATCCAGATTGCTTTTTTTATTTGTAAATTCATTTTCCTGGGACTACGGGTTGTAATGGTCAGACTCAAAAACCTCTAGAGCTTCAGTATACAAAGGAGGAAATAGATAGAATTTACCAATTCTGGAATTTACATCGATTCTCACCCAAATGGATCTGTGTATGAGGAATTAAATCATTGGTCATCCTGAAGCTCTTTCCAAGCTCTGCGTACTTGTATGGCTTCTCTCCCGTGTGAATCCTTTTATGGGAATTAAGATTACCCCTCTGAGTAAAGCCTTTTCCACACTCCAGGCATTTATATGGCTTCTCCCCTGTGTGAGTTCTTTTATGGGAATTAAGATGACTGCTATTAGTAAAGTCCTTTCCACACTCCAGGCATTTATATGGCTTCTCCCCTGTGTGAGTTCTTTTATGGGAATTAAGATGACTGCTATTTGTAAAGCCCTTTCCACACTCCAGACATATATATGGCCTCTCTCCTGTGTGAATCCTTGTATGTCTCATAAGGGAAGCTTTTTGACAGAACCCCTTTCCACAGTCTACACATTCATATGGCTTCTCTCCTGTATGGATTCTTTTATGAACAGTAAGGGACCCACTTTCACAGAAGCTCTTTCCACACTCCATACATTTATATGGCTTCTCCCCCGTGTGGATCCTTTTATGAACAGTAAGAGATCCACTTTCACAGAAGCTCTTTCCACATTCCAGACATTTATAAGGTTTCTCTCCTGTGTGGGTCCTTTTATGGGAAGTAAGAGTACTATGGTAGCTGAAGTCCTTTCCGCACTCCAGGCATTTATATGGCTTCTCTCCTGCATGGATCCTTTTGTGAGAATTAAAATGACTGCTTTGAATAAAGGTCTTTCCACACTCCGTGCATTTATATGGCTTTTCCTCTGAATGAATCCAATTATGGGAAATAAGATCACTGCTGTTAGTAAAAGCCCTTCCACACACTCTGCATTTATAAGGCTTCTCCCCTGTGTGAATCCTTTTATGACAAGTAAGATTACTGCTCTGAATAAAGGTCTTTCCACATTCCATGCATTTATATGGTCTTTTCCCTGCGTGGATCATTTTATGGAAAGTAAAAGAACTATTCTGACTGAAGACTTTTCCACACACCACACATTTATACGGCTTTTCCCCTGTGTGGATCCTTTTATGTCTCATAAGGGATGATTTTTCACAGAACGCCTTTCCACACTCTAAACATTTATATGGCTTCTCCCCCATGTGGATCTTTTTATGGGAAGTAAGGTGGCTGCTATTTGTAAAGCACTTTCCACACTCCAGGCATTTATATGGCTTCTCCCCTGTGTGGATCCTTTTATGGGAAGTCAGATGACTGCTCTGAATGAAGGTCTTTCCACACTCCACACATTTATACGGCTTCTCCCCTGTGTGGATTCTTTTATGGGAAGTAAAGTAACTCCTTCGACTGAAGCTGTTTCCACACTCCATGCATTTATATGGCTTCTTTGTTGTGTGGATCATTTTAGGAGAGGTAAGAGATCCAGTTCCATGAGAAAGAGTGAAAGTCCAATTGTAATTTTTTCCATTGTCTCTACATATATAATCATCTCCTTTTGTTTCGGTTGGATAATGTTCATTTACATCTAATTTACCACTGAATGGTCTTGTACTTTTCCCAAAATCTTTGTTCTTTATTTTTCCATATTCAGCAAGAAAGTCTTGCATTGGAGCATCAATGGAAGATAAACGTTCCTCGTTCCAATTATTTGACTGGCTTCTCTCATGGCTTTCTAGTTCCATCTGCATTGCAGGCTTCTCTGTTCTGTCTCCAGAGGTATTCATTAGGAATGGTTCCCCAGAATCCTCATTTTCCTGCCAATTATTACCTTCAAAGAAAAAAAGAAATGAAAATGATAAGAAGGTTAGGGGAAAATCAAATTGTAGGAAGTGCTATGAATTTCCTTATGGAACTCTGCCAAATTCTACTATTCCTATATCTTGAAGTTCTTCATGCTTGCAGTGGCACAGCATCGATATAATTTCTATATTTACGGCTCAGAAAAAAAAATCAGCTGCATCAACAGAGGAACAGTATCAAAATCATATGAAGTACTAGTACTGCTATATATTACTTTAGTAAGACCACACTTGGAATATGCATCCAATTGTGGTCCCCATGATATAAAAAAAGATATCGATACGCTAGAAAGAGTGGGGAGAAAAGCAATAAAGATTATTAGCAGGTTGAAGGCTAAAGCATATGATGAATTTAAAATTCAGCAGATGAGAAATGGTACAGGAAGCATCAAAGCAGAGTGTCAACTCAAAAATATTTCTCTGGTCTTTTAGGCACGCAAGATTTTACTGGAAAGCATGATTAATGACTCTTGGCTATGGATGTGTCCCATTGGAGAATATACATCCAGGGTCAAGGGTGAGATGACTGATGTGTCTCAGAGTCGGCTACACCTAGGTAACACCGGTGCAGCCGACTCTGAGACACATCATTCATCTCACCCTTGACCCTGGATGTATATTCTCCAATGGGACACATCCATAGCCAAGAAACTCAGAGAGATGCGGCTAGAGACTCATGATTTGAATGGGGGTGAATTGTCAGAGCCCTGACATTAACCTCTTTCCTTCCTTGGAGCAAAAGAAGGCCAGATCTTTTCCTTCTCCTTCCTAGATGATTTATATGATGAGAAATAGCTGATGCCATCTAACTACAGAATGTCTTCCCAAATTCTCTGATTATGGAGTACCAAACCCTTACCCAGAGAGGCCATGTTCCTATAATTTTCCAGCATGACTTCCCAATGCAATGTTTTTTGGTCAGCATCAAGCTGAGACCACTCTTCCTCGGAGAAATGCACAGCCACCTCCTCAAAGGACACAGGATCCTTCTGAACAAAGAAAAAGAAGAACAAAACAGTCCCAGCAGGATTTGTAAGATCTGTCCCATTGTCTAGAAATGCCAGAAGGAAAGCTATGGGCCAAGTTAAATGTCTGTGCTTGGTCGAATTCCAAGCTTTAGTTGAGAAAATGGACAGAGCTTAAAATCTTTGACTGAAGAAATATTTCAGGCAAATTTTATCAACTTGATTGATTCTAATAAAGGAGAATATTTGTAGCTCAAGGTTGAAATGAGGGGTTCTTGGTGCTCTCTGAGGTTGGTTGTTTTTCTTTCTAGACATTTCATTACCCAAACTATTGTAAGTAACATCATCGGCGCTAGTGAAAATGTTACCTAGTTTGGTAATGAAACATCTGGAAAAAAAAACAACCAAGCTCAGAGACCACCAAGAACCTCTCAATGATTGATTCTGCAGGACTTTCAGTGCTGTTCAGTGAAAGGAAGCTCAGTTCTCAAGCCTTATGTGGCCAGCCTCCCACAGATTTTAATAGTCTGCAAAATCATTTAATCAGATAGGCTTATACTTCTTATCACTCATTGTACACAAGGATTTTTTAAAAATATGTATTTAGTTATTTTTGAACAACATTGCTGAATTAGCAAAAGAATGAGTCTGTTTTAGCAGTTGTTACATATGATAATGCTGCTCTGATCAAGTGAAGCATTTTTTTAAATTTAAATGTTGTAAAGTAGAGAGGGTAGCTAATGTAAAGAGGGTTAAAAACCAGTCTTAAAAAAAAAAACCTAATAAGAATCTTAGAGTTGAAATAACAAAACAATGTATCTCAAACGTAGACTTTAGAAGAAGCTAACCCGGCTGAATCTTGAAGATTGAACCTTGAAGTTTCAATACTTGAATCTTCTATTCCCCTATCAGTTTCGCACAGGTAAAAAGAAAATATCCAAGTCAAAGGAAAAAATAGGAGAGATTGTTTGTACTCTAGATTGACTTCCCAAAGGAAAGGGAGGATATAAATCTTATGAAATAAATTTCCCACTCTTACTTGAGTTTCAGCTGTTTCATCTGCTGTTTCACCACTACCATAAAGACCACACATCATTCTATGTTTCACTGTGAGGAAGACAGAATTTTAAAATGCATAATTAAAGAAACAAGAAGAAGTATTCTATCGGACAGAAACATAAATAAGATGAGAAAGAGAATTTCTCTGGTGAATGGGAGGACCTTAGTTTACCTTCTGAGGTGTCCTGATTTGGATCTTCCTGAGGAATCCTCCTGGAAAACAGCTCCTGAAAGGGATTTGATGGATTCCTCCTTCCCTCAGGATCTCTGATCTCCATATTGAAGGACTTAGAAGGCAGGAGAAAAAAATAGAATAGTCATCAAACAACTCGAAGTAGATTCTTTTTCTCCAAACATAACTTCAAAGCCCTCAGTTACATCAATGGTGCTGGAAAGAAAGGAACAATGGTGCCAAATATAACTTCCAAAATGGATAATGGATCGATATCTAAAAAATTTGATGAAACAAACCCATGTATTGTGAAAGCCAAGAAAAGTGTGGTAAGGAAGGTTGAAAAATTCAACACATACTTTAGTCCCTTCAAACAGCTCCTGGCCTGCCTAGATGAAAGTCTCTCACCTGCAACTTTTCCTGCTCCTTCTGCTCCTCCACCTGGCTCAGGAGGAAGCCTTCCGCCAGGGCCACGGCCTGAGAGCTGGTCTTTGCTCCACATTCCCACACCCAGCTCTCCATCTCTGGGGGAAGGAGAGCCAGGAGCTGCTCCAGAACAACCAGGTCCAGCATCTGGGCTTTGGTGTGCTTTTCTGGTCTCAGCCATCGCCTACAAAAGTTGTGGAGTCGGCTGCAAAGTTCTCGGGGACCCTCAGCCTCCTGGTATTGGAGGCTCCTGAAGTTCCAGGGCTGAACTTCTGAACTGATGATGTTTTTCTCCTCGAGGATCTTCTGCCCCATTCTTTCCCAGATCTCCCCACAGCTCCCAGGGCCTTTTCCAGTTCCCTGACTTGCTAAAAGTTGTGTCTCCATTCCTTCTGTCCTGAAATGCAACTCCAAATGGGTCCAAGGACTCTTGTGGAACTCCAAATGCTTTTTCATTCATAGGACCAATCCTGCATCCACTTTTTCCCCCCAAGAGGTGATTTTATACTCCAAGAAGTTAAAATGTGTATCTGAGATGGAAAAGAAAATTAATTCCAGGAATTAGAAAATGTAGATTTAACTATTGAGCAACACTCATGAGCGAGGAATGAAGTATTTTTCTGATCTGGTGTAGGTTTGAAGTGACTTTGTGTGTTTGTGTATATGTGTGAATTTCTCTTGCTTTGTGTTTGCAGTATAGATTTCCATTAAGGACTTGTATTGCCCAATAAATGTATTTTCTTGTTTCTACTTCTGGTTTCTTTTTTTAAACCTAGATCTATATTTACCACCAAGCCCCATTCACACAACCTGCCAAACCCTTAAAAGGTGAACAAAGCATGGAAGATCGGTTCACACTGAATGAAATATCAGGAAATGATCCTGGCTAACGATGCCCTATTTCCCTTCTTCATCTTTGGAGAGCCGAGTCCCCCTCTGACACGCAGGCAGATTCGCACAACCTGCCCGGAGCCCCAAGGGCTCACCCAAGCGCAGGGAAGGAGGCAGCTGGAGAGGCCGCCCCGCTTCTCTCCCCCACAGGAGACAGGATAGGACCCTCGGGGAGCCTGGTGCGAATCCTGCCTCCTCCACCCGCCTTCTCTCCTCTCCTGCTGGGCCTCCGCAAGGCCGACCCTCGGGCTCTTCCCCGGACACGGGGCGGGAAGGGACCCCGGATCTCCACCGCCTTCCTGAGATCCTCGGTTCTTCTTCTGCTGCTGCTTTGCCCTGCATGGAGAGGGCGGCTGGGGAGCATGGGATCCTGGGTTGAACCCGCAGGAGGGTCGGGCGCGGGTCTCCCCTCCTCCGCCTCTTTTTGCACAGAAAGAGCTCCCCCTCACCCGGGTCACGTCCGGAGACTCTCCCGCAGCCTCTCCTGCGGAGCTCCAAGGGTTAAGGGGAGCGAGTGGGTCGTCCTAGAGCGACAAGCGTTTGTGATGTCACTCCCTTTGTGACCTTCGCTC
The DNA here is from genome assembly GCF_049901735.1 of Notechis scutatus. Classification (NCBI taxonomy): domain Eukaryota; kingdom Metazoa; phylum Chordata; class Lepidosauria; order Squamata; family Elapidae; genus Notechis; species Notechis scutatus. Next base: position 15,551,130 of record NC_142010.1, on the reverse strand, counting down.
TCCAACGGCCTAATGGGGAAGCGCTCAGAATTCCCTTGTCTTGGCGGAGGGCAACCCCTGGAAGATTCTGGGCAAAGTCCCAGGATTTCGCCCCCCCCTCCCCAAGAGCGGGAAAGAAGAGCACACCTTGAGGGGAGGTGGAGGGCAGGGATGATGGGCATGGGAGTAGCAGTAAAGAGACTTCTCATTGGTTGCATGTCAGAGAAAAGCTACAGGGCCTCCTGAGGGAAGGAAAATTTTCCTGTCAGGAAAATAAGAGATTTCTGTCAGTTTTTATTTCTTTAGTTCAATATATACAGTTCTTCTCAAATTCTCTTGCCAAGAATAATTGGCAAAACCAAATGGCTGTCTGAAACAAGGAAAATAATGCTGGGGGCGTGGGAAGGGGGGGGGGAATATAAAAAAAAATCAGTTCCAAAATGAAGAAAAAGCTAACATTTGTGAATGTTCCAGAAATTTTACCTCAGAAAGAGGCTCCCTGGTAGAGAAATGAAGAGGGAGAAAATGGTGTCTAGTCTGTGACAGGAAAAAAGATGCAATTGTAAAATGAAGAAAGGCAAACAGTGGAAATGGAATTCAAAGTTCAAATATTGTGACAGGGACAATCTGTTTTACGTAGGGGTCAGGCAGAGGATACACTTAAATACAATTAAAGAAGGCCCTTGAAACATCTGGTGGCTCTGCGTATTTGGAAATAAATTTAAGCAGGGTCATCGCTGACCTTGTGCAAAATCTTCCTGCTGTCCCTCTGCAAAAGCAAAATGGTGCTTGTAGCAGCCTCCTTACTTCAAATATCCTATTTATTCAGTAACAAAATAAGCCTCATGCAGAAAGTAAAGGGAGGAAAGGAAGGGGATGTGGATTCAACAACAGCATTCCATCGCAAGTGGGCACACTCTTCTAGCGCTCCTGGTGGCATCCAATCATTGGGAGATGATTGTCTCCTTGTAGCTCGCCCCTTCTCCCACATGCGGTGTCCTCATTCCTCAAGCTGTTCACCACTGCAGACTCACTACAACCCCACTCACCATGCTCTATTTCCAATGCCGTCAATGCCTCTTTCAAGGTTCCGATTGACCAACCCAACCAAAGCAAGCACGGTCCAGACAATCTGATCTCTTCATGCAAACCTTTATTGAGTACATTCTTTTAGCACATTTGAAGTGAAAATCAGATCTAGATATTTCTCGTGCTAACCTGTATAGTTAAAGTTCAAATTCCCCTTCCTTCCAATTAGATCAGGTCACATTGCCCAATGCAGTTTCCGGATATTGTGGGAAATTCCTTTTGCTCTGGTAAATACCTTCCTTGGTTCTCATGCTGACATCTTGATGTCTGGCCCCATGCTCTATCTCTCCTTTCCCTCTACCCATAGTTCATTGGCCAACTGAGATGTGATCATAGTTGCAACAGCAAGAACGCCTTTTGAAGCTTGGCAGCCTCCTTTTCCCCATCCCAGCCTGTCACCCCACCCAAGGCTCACTCCCCCAAAAAGACTGAGGAATGCCAAGCAAAACATAGCTGAAGCCCCTCCAACTCAGCAGCATTCACCCATTTGTGTGGCTTGAGAAAAACCACAATGAACTGACGCTGACACCACTGCCACTACTACCATTACCCATCCCCCATCTTCCTTCTCCTCTGCCTGAGCTCTGCAGCCTGTGCAGCAGGCCCTCATGTAGCTCCACTGTTTTGGCTCCTTGGGCGGCATCAGTCTGAGTGCTGTGAAGCAGGTGGAAAGGATGGGAAGAGATAGGGGTGCTGTGTTTCCAATAAAATTTCATTTTTCTGGTTGTGGCTTCCCTGTCTGTGTCCCTCCAGGCCCATCTTCCTCCATTTCAGGCCAGAATTTGGAACAACCACAAGACACAAGCTATGTTTCCAAGAAAGGCTTCAGGTCCTCTTCTTCTGCCATTTCTGACAGGATTTGACCCCTTTTGAGGCCTCCTCCAATCTCTGCTGAGCCTTGGTGGGTAGCTGTTCTTGAGGGAAGTGAGTTTTGATCCTCCAGAGAGATTTTTCTCCATCTTCACAGATGTTCCTGGACATGAAGGAGAGGAAGATGGAGAAGCTGCTACCTCTGGAGAATTCTCAGGCAGAGAATCCTTGTGAGTGGCCTTTCTTCTACTCCCATGTCCATCGTCCCTGCCCTCCCCTCACGCCAAGATGTGCTTTGCTCCCCTCTACCTCCATCCAGTCCTCTTTCCAGCCCTTGCAGGGTCTCCTGGCATTACAAAGAAAATCCACCAGGGGCCGCCCTCTGCCAAAAGAAGGGAACACCAGGGACTTCCCCCATTGGGCCACTGGAGGGCGAAGGTTACGGCTGAGAAGGGAATGGCATCAGAAACGCTTTCCGCTCTAGACTCTGGCACTCGCTCTCCTTAACCCTTGTGGCTCCGCAGGAGGCGGAGAGGCTGCGGGAGAGTCTAGCAGAGAGCAGATCCAGACGTGCTCCGGGTGAGGGGAGGGGCTCTTCCCAGGCAAAGGGTGGAGAAGGAGGGAGAGACCCGTGCCCGGCCCTACTGCAGGGTCAATCCCGGATCCCATGCTCCTCAGCCGCCCTCTCCATGCAGGGGGAAGCGGAGCTGCAGAGTAGCAGCAGCAGAACAACCGGGGATCCCAGGAAAGTGGGGAGGGGGATCCGGGGATTCCTTCCCGCCCTGTGTCCGGGGAAGAGCCCGAGTGGGGGAAGGAGAGGGTCGGCCTTGCGGAGGCACAGCAAGAGAGTACAGAAGCCGGGCGAAGAGGAGGCAGGACTCGCACCCGGCTCCCCGAGGGCCTGATCCTGTCTCCGGAGGGGGAGAGAAGCGGGCCGGCTTCCAGCTGCCTCTTTCCCGGCTCTGTTGAGGGTGGGGGGAGGATCTCGGCTCTGCACTGGGATGACCCCTTTGTGGTTCTGATTCAGGTTGTGTGAATCCCGAAGAAGGGGAAATGGGGCATCCTCAACCAGGGTCATTTCCTGGCATTTTATTGGATGTGAAATTGTGAATTGGACTTCCATGATTTGTTCACCTTTTGGGGGTTTGGCAGGTTGTGTGAACTCTGCTTGGAGGTAGATATAGATCTAGGTTTTAAAAAGGAAGTCCTTTCTTGTAAGGAAAAATAATGCACAATGCTCACACAAATATGCACATATATGCATGAAAGAGGACCTATCTGTTTAATGCCACTGCAGTCCTATAACAGTTTACAAAAATACTTTCTTCCCTGGGGATGACTGTTGCTCAATTGTTAAATTCTCCAACTTTCTAATTCTTGGGATTGATTTTTTGATATATATTTTTTTGCATCGCAGGTACAGGAACTGGAAGCCTTTTGGACTTCATCGCAGGTAAAATTATCTCTTGGAGAAAAAAAGCTGAATGGCCGCCTGCGATCATTCCGGTGACTGTAGGATCAGTTCTATGAATGAAAAGGCATTTGGAGATCCGCAATATCCCTTGGACCCAATGGGAGTTACATTAGAGGAGAGAGACAGAACGGAGACAAAACTTTTAGCAAGTGAAAGAACTGGAAAAGGCTCTTCTGCTGGACAGTTTGGGATCTATGGGGAGATGTGGGCAAGAACTGGGCAGATGATTCTGGAGGAGGAAACCATCATCTCTTCAAAAATTCAGCCCTGGAACTTGAGGAGCCTCCAATACCAGGAGGCTGAGGGTCCCCGAGGACTTTGCACTCGTCTCCACGACTTTTGTAGACAATGGCTGAGACCAGAAAAACACACCAAAGCTCAGATGCTGGACCTGGTTGTTCTGGAGCAGCTCCTGGTTCTCCTTCCCCCAGAGATGGTGAGTTGGGTGCGAGAGTGTGGAGCAGAGTCCAGCTCCCAGGCGGTGGCTCTGGCAGAAGGCCTCCTCCTGAGCCAAGCAGAGAAGCAGAAGGAACAGGTCAAGTTGCAGGTGAGCGAACTTTACTCCAGAAGGGAGTAAATAATGGATTTAAATTCTTCACCCCTCCCTCCCAGAAGTCTCTGTCATTCAGACTACTTGGAGACATTTTACTAATTCTTTTTTTAATATACTTCTATTTTATTAAAAAAAGGTTAAAATACAAAACACCAATTAAAAAAACATTAAAAAGAAAAAAGTACATTAAAAAAGTATTAACATGTATACACATATTGTCCTCCTAACTGAATGCTGATTAATCTGTTATGGGTATCAAACTGGTGCAGGCCGGATGCGTCACACACAGGCCTTTCCCATCCCAGCTCCGCAAAGAGAGAGTCTGTTGCTTGCCTTTTATCGAAGCTCTATAGAGAGCATTTTATCTTATTGCCTCTGTGTGTGGTTTAGGAGTTGTACAGAGGCGGAGAAAAGGGCACTCCAAAGAGTGATAAAAAGGGCACAAAAGATCAGCGGATGTCCTCTTCCCTCATTGGAGGATTTGTACAACATGGGATGTAGAAGGAAGATACAAAAGATCTTGAGAGACCCTTCGCATCCAGGCCACCCGATGTTTGAGATCCTACCATCAGTAAGACGATATAGAGTGCTGAAAGCCAGGACAAGTAGATTTCAACATAGCTTTCACCCAAGTGCTGTGATCAGGTTAAATGCAGAGTTATGAATCTGGTGGTCTTAACATATATATATCCTGGTTGTACAGTTTTTAATTGTTATCTGTTTTAATTTGTTTTATATTGTTATTTGTATATGTCTTTTGGTGTTGTTTAGTTGTATGTTGCGAAAGAGCACCTTATTTCGTTGTTCTCAGGTTCCTGAGCACAATGACAATAAATTTATCTACCTATCTATCTATTATAAATCAAATCATAAATCAAAGGGGAAAAACATGTGACAGCAACGGGATGTGGCGAGTTTGACACCCATGATCTATTACAATAATAATAATATTGATATTTTATTAATTCTTGTAGAACATCGATCTAATCATAGAATAACAGAGTTGGAAGGGACCTTGGAGGTCATCTAGTCCAACTCCCCTGCTTGAGCAGAAGAGTCTATTTCAAATATTAGCCTCTACCTAGGATCAAATTCACAGCCTCCTGATTGTGAGGCTAGAACTCCACCTCTAGGCCACTGTACCTAGCTCTCCCTCAGCCTCACTGATGGATATTAGGAGCTTTGATATTTTGTTCAGAGAACAATAATCCACTTCATGTTGTTTGCTGTCAGTTCATTTTTCTTTTCTCCTTCCTCCTATTTCAAGTCCTCTGTGGAGATCAGAAATCCTGAGGGGAGGAGTAATCCATCAAATCCCCATCAGGAGCTGCTTTTCAGGAGGAACCCTCAGGAAGATCCAAGTCAGGATACCTCAAAAGGTAATGAAGGTCTCCCATTTCCCACAGAGATCCTTTCTATCTTATCTTCTTTTAGTCTTCTCTTGTGTAGAGTACCTACTCCTATTTTGTTAATTGTGCATTTTAATATCTGTCTTCCTCACAGAGAAACATAGAATGAAATTTTCTGATCTTTATGGTGGAGCTGAAACAGTGGTTGAACCTCCAACTGAAGTAAGAGCAGGAAAATAATTTATTAAATTTCTATCCTCCCTTTCCTTTAGGAAGTCATACTGGTGTATACAGCACTGTCTCCTTCTATTATTCCCTCTTGTTTTGGCTTGGATATTTTCTTGTTCTTAAGCAGCATGGAAAGGAGAATAGAAGATTCAAGTTGACACCAAAAGCCTTTTGCTGAAATGCTAGAAAGAATTAACACACATACACAACACAGGAAGGATTGGTAGATAGGGTTTCCAAGGCCTATCTGCAAGTCGCGCTGGACACTCAGAATGTTTGATGTGAGATGGGTGAATGGGTGGATAGTTACAGTGATCTATCGATGATATAGATAGAAAATAGATAGTTCCAGAAGGGAAGTCGTGATACTTTCACTGAATGGCCTGAATGTGTACCAGAATCAATTTATCAAAAGTTGATAAAACTTGCCCAATGTATTTCTTCAGTCACTGCCTTTTGGCCCTGTCCTCTTTGCCAACCCTACTTTAGAATACTACCAAGCACAGCCATTTAACAGTGCGTATCTTTGCTTTGGGAACTTGTGTGAACCACAGGATAGATGCTGCATATTCTCCTGGACCTGTTCTGTTTTTTTATCCTGTTCAGGAGGGCCTTGTGTCCTTTGAGGAGGTGGCTGTGTATTTCTCCAAGGAGGAGTGGTCTCAGTTGGATCCTGACCAAAAAGTGCTCCATTTGGAAGTCATGCTGGAAAACCATAGGAATGTGGCCTCTTTGGGTAAGACGACGCAAGAAATTTTATCAGAATAAAAACAATACAAATTTTGAGGAAATAAAGAAGTTAGAGTGGGGGTTTTCAAACTCGTGGCCCATGAGCTAGATACGCCACCTGTTGACTACGCCCACCCCCAGTTTAGTGGGAAAAGTCATAATATGTCACATGATGCGAGTTTGACACCCCTGAGATAGAATAATGAAATTACTGAATAAGAAAGAAGTATGATAAAATTAAAAAAATCATAGGAACTCTGGGTAAGGTGTTTGCTTCTCCCCAATATAGTCTTTAGGAAGACATTCTGTAGTTAAATGCCGTCAGCTACTTCTTTATTTTTCAAATTTTATTAAAAATATCAGAATAAGAACAATGCAAATACTGAAGCAAAAATCAAGAAAATAAAGTAATAAGTGAATAAGAAAAAATATCAAGAAAGAAGGGGAAAGGAAAAAAGGAAAAAATATGAAAAAGTAATAATATAGTGGCTTCCAATCTTCTTGTAATAGTGGTTATAAATGCAATTATTATATATTATATAATATTTTATACTGTATTACAGCCTTTATCGCTTAAGGTTACATCATCATCTTTCCAAAATTTATCCTTTGTACTCTTCAAACTCATAAATCATAAACTGAGTTTTTATCTTTTTTCAGCTAAAAGTCCATCAGAGGTTTTTGGTCTCTAATAAATGTAGATATTGTCTTTTCCCAGATCAAAGGACTCGATTTAGCCATCTCTGTTAATTCTGCCATCTTCAATCATTCCTCCATTGTAATTTTTTCAGAGTCCTTCCCTCTTTATGAATATAATAGTGTTGCTACAGTTATCATAGTTCTGTTTTCTAGCTGTAGGTTTATTAGTACCAATAGAAAGTGTTCTAATTTCAGTTCAGTATTGATCTTTAAAATTCTCGACATCAAAATTTTCTAGCTTGCCAGATTATTACATAATTTACATTTCACTCCTTTCAACCACATATTTTCCCATTGTTACATTTATATGTTATGACAAAACTTTGCCCATTTTATCATACATTTTAACCTGTTTATAGGTTTTAACGATTACATGTTCATTCTTCATAATTATGACTCAAATTCTCTTATGTTGTTGAATACTGTAGGTACTTTTATCTATCTTGAATTTTTGACAGTATGACAATATGAAAACAGCTGACAACTATATCCTTCTGCTGTCAATTACTCTGTTGATTTCATTTGGTATTCTCCTTGTTGAAGTTCTAACACTCTTGCCATAATATCCATTTGTCTTCGCCTGTTGCTTCTCTTCTGTGCCCAGAGCTGTCAAGGTGTTTACAGACAGTCTGGGTTTGCATCTGCTCCATATTCTAAAAATTTCTGACTTCATGGTTTTTAAAATCTAGATTAATTCTAACTTTATCATAACATAAAAATCCATGCCATCCAAACTTTAGGTCATGCACTTCTAGTTCTAAAACTACCTTATTTCTCAGCAATTCCCAATCTTTCATCCAAACCAAATAGCAGGTCACAAGGTGCAGTTTCAAATTGGGCAGACCAAATCCTGTTTCTTCTGCGTCTTAGAGAATTTGATATTCAGTCTGTAGCTTTTCCCTTGCCATACAAACCTAGACTTATCGTTCTGCCATTGCTTAAATGCTACATCACTTGTCAAAATATGTATTGCTTGAAACAAAAGCATAATTCTAGGCCACACATTCATTTTTGTCACAGGAATATTCTCCAACAATTTTGATTTCTCCTGTCTTAACATACCCTAACTCTTAACATCAATTCTGTTTGACTTTTTTGTTTCATATTTTTGGTTAATATCTTCTTTTTTAAAAGTTAAAATTCACTAAAATACCATGTTTCTTTAATTTGGGGAACAATGAATAGTAAAAGGAAGATAGTTTGGGTGGGAAGAAAAATACTTGTTTCAAAATCGATGTAGTTCTTACAAGTTGCTTCTGGAATTGACCCCTCCAATAATTATTAGATTTTTCCTAATACCTCCTCAGATGTTTATGTGATTCTTCCTTAATTCAAAGTTGACTCTGGGTGATATTTAAATATGTATGGATAATTATAAACAAACATACTATAATATATTGGAACCTGTCAAAGTATGATTAGGAAATTCATAAGATTTCTTGCAGTTTGATCTTTTTCCCTAACTTAGTTAGCATTTTCATTTCTCTTTTCCTTTGAAGATAACAGCAAAGAGAATAAAGATACCGAGGAACCATTCCAAGTGTTCAATGCTGGAGATGAAACACAGAAGTCTGAAATTCAAATGGAAATAGAAAGTCATGAAAGAAACCAGACAAATAATTGGAATCTGGAAAGCTCATATTCCATTGAAACTCAGATACAAGACTTTCTTGTTCAACAAGGAAAAATAAAGAAAAAATATACTGGGAAAAATGTAAACCTTTTGAAAGACAAATTAGAAGTAAACGAACACAATTCAACAGAACCCAAAAGAGAAGATTATATATGCAGAGATAATAGAAACAATTACAATTGGGCTTTCACCCTTCCTCATGAAAATGGGTCTCTTACATCTTGTAAAAAGACCCATGCAGAAGAGAAGCGATATAAATGCTTGGAATGTGGAAAGAGCTTCAAAAGAAGCAGTCAAGTTACTTCCCATAACTGGATCCACACTGGGGAAAAGCCATATAAGTGCATGGAATGTGGAAAAAGTTTCAGTGAGAGCCGTTCCCTTACATCTCATAAATGGATCCATACAGGGGAGAAGCCATATAAATGCAGACAGTGTGGGAAAGGGTTTGGTGAAAATGCATCGCTTGTGAAACATAAAAGGATTCACACAGGGGAGAAGCCATATAAATGTGCGGAGTGTGGAAAGAGCTTTATTCAGAGCAGTCATCTTTCTTCCCATAAAAGGATTCACACAGGGGAGAAGCCATACAAATGCAGAGAGTGCGGAAAGGGGTTTACCAATAGCAGTCATCTTACTTCTCATAAAAGGATCCACACAGGAGAGAAGCCATATGAATGCACAGAGTGTGGAAAGAACTTTACAAATAGCAGTCAACTTATTTCCCACAATTGGATCCACACAGGGGAGAAGCCATATAAATGTTTGGAGTGTGGAAAGAGCTTTACTAATAGAAGTCAACATACTTCTCATAAAAAAATCCACGCAGGAGAGAAGCCATATAAATGTGTGAAGTGTGGAAAATCTTTTACTAATAGCAGTCAACTAACTTCCCATAACTGGATCCACACCGGGGAGAAGCCATATAAATGTCTTGAATGTGGAAAAGGCTTCTGTCGAAGGAGTTCCTTTACTTCTCATAAAAGGATCCATACAGGGGAGAAGCCGTATACGTGCAGAGAGTGTGGAAAGGGCTTTACTAATAGCAGTCATCTTACTTCCCATAAAAGGATCCATACAGGGGAGAAGCCGTATAAATGCCTGGAGTGTGGAAAGAGCTTCTGTGAAAATGGGTCCCTTATGAGACATAAAAGGATTCATACAGGGGAAAAGCCGTATAAATGCCTGGAGTGTGGAAAGGGTTTCTGTGAAAATGGGTCCCTTATGAGACATAAAAGGATCCACACAGGGGAAAAGCCGTATAAATGCATAGAGTGTGGAAAGGGTTTCTGTGAAAATGGGTCCCTTATGAGACATAAAAGGATCCACACAGGGGAAAAACCATATAAATGTGTGGAGTGTGAAAAGGGCTTCAGCCAACAGAGTAAACTTATTTCCCATAAAAGGATCCATACAGGGGAGAAGCCATATAAATGCCTAGAGTGTGGCAAGATTTTTATTCAGAGCAGTCACCTTGCTTCCCATAGAAGGATCCACACAGGGGAGAAACCATATAAATGCAGAGAGTGTGGAAAGAGCTTTATTCATAGTGGTTCTCTCACATTCCATAAAAGGATCCATTTGGGGGAGAAGCCATATAAATGTGGGGAGTGTGGAAAAGGTTTCTGTGAAAATGCATCCCTTATGAAACATAAAAGAATACACACAGGGGAGAAGCCATTTAAATGTGTGGAGTGTGGAAAGGGCTTCTGTGAAAATGGGTCCCTACTGAGACATAAAAGGATTCACACAGGGGAGAAACCGTATAAATGCAGAGAATGTGGAAAGAGCTTCCGTCATAGTGGTTCCCTTACTTTCCATAAAAGGATCCACACTGGGGAGAAACCATATAAATGTTTTGAATGTGGAAAAAGCTTCAGGCGAAGCAATGACCTAATTTGCCATACACAGATCCATTTGAAAGAGAATATATGTACATTTCAGATTTAGTGTTAAAACTACAGACATTTCCCTACTTATGAACTTTAGAGTTACAAACTTTTAGTAATACAAACGTGCAACTCCAACCTAGAAGGTCACAGATGGCTGGAGAAGGTGGGAAAGGGTTAGTTTGTCGTACATTGCATGTATATGTGGTGTGCTTTAAAGTAATCCTTACTTGCCGCTTTGATTGCTTACTGTTCATTGTTTAATAGTTTGATGACTGGTGTGACCTGTAGGTACTGAATGTGTGGAATTGAGTGGTAATGGGGAAGGGAGTAGTGCAGAGAGCTCCAATCCATGACAATCCAATGAAGATGGAGATGCTGAAGAAAATAGAGTGGGGCATAAGATAGGGAATGTGGCTTGTTACTGAAGTACCGTAATGATCATTAAGAACAAAGAGAAGATCATAGAACATGTCAATGGTTCATGTGCCTATGCAATCCACAGTAACCAAAAGGAGTGGAAAAGTGACGGAAGAGAGAGAGAGAGAAGCTACTCTGCATGCAGAGCAAAGATAGCATCAGTGATGTATGTCTCTGAGCTTAATGCTGATCCAGAAGGCTTAGAGCTTATTCCATGACTTGCAACAAAAGATTGGTGAAAGTTTTGCTGAATACATGTTTGTTGCAAGACACGGGTGGTTCCTGCATTTTAAGGCTTGTGCATAATGTGAAAGTGAGTGGCGAGGTGGCAAGTGTGGATGAGAATGCAACCAAGGAATTCCAAAAAACCCTCGATGAAATTGAGGAAAATTGTTATTTGCCTCAGCAAATATTCAGTGTGAATGAAATGGGGCTTTTATTAGGGAAAAAAGTGCCAGGCAAAACTTTTATCAGCAAAGAAGAGATGATGATGCAAAGCTGCAAAAGACAAGACTATGTTGCCAAGTGAGCAACACTTCTGGTGATCTAAAATTGCTGCTATATCATTCTGAGAACCTGTGAAGTCTCAAGAACATCTTAAAATCTCACTTTGTTGTGTGGGAAACTAAAAAGAAACCTTGTGTCATCCTTCTAATCTTGGAAGAGTTGTTTTTTCACTTATCCTAGAAGTATAAAGATAATTGCCACGAGAAAAACATTGCCTTCAAGATTCTCATTTTGGATAATGTCTTGGCTCATCCAGCTTATTTGGACAAATTCCATCTGAACATGAAGGTTGGGTATCTGCCTCCAAACACCACTTTCCTTCTACCACTATGGATTGTGGGTTGTAGTAACCTAATTATGCTGCATATTCAGCAGGCAGTTCAGATGACCGTGTGCCAGTTTTGGATGTCCTATGACATCTAAAAACCTGTCAAGAATATTGATGCAGCCTGTCATCAAGGTTACTCCTACGAATATGAATAGGATGTGGAAATGTCTATGTCTTCAGTTTGTTCATGACTTTCAAAGGTTTGAAGAGGTGGATAGGGCAGTCACGGCATTGTCAGCAACTTGATTGCTTTCATCAAGGATCTTCATCTTGACCTGGAAAAGGTCTTTAACTAATTGTTAGCTACGCATATGGAAGAACTCTTCAACAGCAACCTCATGAAGTTATAAAACCAGTGAAAGCAAGAGAAAATGATTAAACCTCTGGAGATGCCAGACCAAGCTGATGGCAGAGGGATTCAGCTTGACCAAGAAAGCACTGTAATTGTTTGAAATGCAGGACTGTTTTGAGCATTTTACCAAGGTGTCTGTAGCTATCCAATGGTGCAAATATAGTGCTGTAGTGTATGAGGAAAAAAGAAAAGATGAAGGCTATCACCAAAAATTCACTGGACCATTTCTTCAAGAAGGTGGAGAAATGCGCCCTTTCAGCTCTGAAGTATGAGCTTATATTATTGTAAGGTTTCATCATAATCCTACTGCTTATGTAAGGTAAGAACTGGGCTGTACATGTTTTTAATGTTTGTTTGGATTTATAAACAAAGCAGACTTAAGAATAGCTTGGAACATAACCTGTTCATAAACAGGAATATCTATACATTTTCTATTGACATATACTAAACTAGGAATCAAATACTTCGGCCACCAATGAGAAGGACTCACTGGAGAAGAGCCTAGTGCTGGGAATGATTGAGGGCAAAAGAAGAAGGGGACGGCAGAGATGAGGTGGCTGGAGTCACTGAAGAAGTTAGTGTGATTTTAAATGGACCCCAGGGGGATGGTAGAGGGCAGGAAGGCCTGGAGGGATGTTGTCCATGGGGTCACAATGGGTTGGACACAACTTCCCGACTAACAAAAAACAAAAAGGAAAGGAAAGTATTTTTGAGTCTGATCTTCACAAATGGCAGCCCCAGAAAGATGAATTTACCAATGAAAATAAAAACGGGCACATGCTGTTTTAATTATGAATACAGGTAGTCTTCAACTTATGACAGCAATTGAACCCAACATCTTAGTTGCTAATTGAGACATTTGTTAAATGAAATTTACCCCATTTTATTTCAGTTCTTTCCACAGTTGTTAAGTGAATTGCTGCAGTTAAGTTAGGAACACCGTTGTTAAGTGAATCTGGCTTCCCAAGGTTGCAAAGATCACAGTATTCTGTGACCCCAGAATACTGCAACTGTCATAAATATGAGTCATTTGCCAAGCTTCTGAATTTTGATCACAACCATGGGGATGCTGCAAGGTTATAAGTGTGAAAAATGGCCAAGGTATTTTCATCTTAAGATTCTGAATGCTATTGCGCATTGTGAGAAAAACAAATTCTTATGAGAGTGGATCTTGTTAGCAAAATGAAACATAGAAAGTTGGTTCTCAATAAGTCTTACCAACATTTCTATAGCAGAATAACTTACATGTTTCTTTCATTAAGACAATATTTATTGAAGAATGTAGAGTGAAGAATTATGCTGTCCAATTAGACTGCAAATAGGCAGTCATTTAACAGATGCTGCCTCCCCAATAGAAGGAGCTCCCTGATGCAGCTGTTCAAGACAAAGCTTTACTATGTTTATTCCACTATAGCAGGCAGGAAGACAGAAATTCAACCGACACTTCCCACAATTTAAACTTTCCCTCTTTTGCAGAGTCCTCTTACAATTGTTATTTCTAACAGATGCAGTAATGCCTTGTGACCACATCGCTTAAAGATGGAAATTTTGGTCCCAATTGTTGTCATAGATGGAGGACTACCTATAATAAATATAGTACATAATACCTATGTTATTATTTCAGATAGCTCTTATTGGACTTTTGCTGATTAATATGGAGGGATAAATATTTAGAGATTGGAAATAAGGTGAGATATGGACTGAAGAAGTGTTTAGCTGTATTTTAAAAGTGATAAGTCTTTAGTGTTGATTATTGGGGGGACTAGAAGAAGAAAATTTGTTTTTCTATCTTCTGCAGTTTTAATTTTTTTAAACATATTTCTGTACAATATACTTTGTATAATACAATCTTCAATAAAATTACTGGGGGAAAAGCCAATAATAAAGCCTAAAATTCTGTATGATACAAACACACATAGGACTTGCCAGTTCTGTACCATGGCAATCCTAATACCAGTTTAGAAATAACCCAAAACGGTTATTTTCTTCTACAGAACATGGCTGAATACCATTTCCTGGCTCTTCCCTCCCTCTGTCTAAACGGATGTAACTTTCTCCAGAAACTTTCTTAAAAATACTTTCTTGGAAACTGATCAAGGAGCAGTTCAACCTAGAAATAAGGAGAAATTTTCTGACATTGAGAACAATCAACCCATGGAAGAGAAGTTGCCTTCAGAAGTTGTGGGAGTTTCATCACTGGAAGCTTTCAAGAAGAGACTGGATTGCCATCTGTCAGAAATGGTGTAGGGTCTCCTCCTTGGGTAGGGGTTGGACTAGATGACCTACAAGATCCCTTCCAGTTATGTTCATCTGCTAAAATAGAATGTTGGATATGGATTTAAAGTAGAAATAAAGTAATTATATTAGAAGGAGCCTGGTTGTGAGGTAAAATTTCTGCAGCATCCACCAGTTTGAGCTTTTTCTTTAATTTGCAGCTGGGTTTCCTTCGATATTTCTTTTTTTCCACCATTGTTTCCTTTGTCACAACTTGCCACTCGGTGTTTCCAATTATTCTTAGGCACCCAGAGCTGAGAGTTGGAGAAGGGCAGCTGTGTATATCGAACTAAAGAAATAAAAACTGACAGAAATCTCTTATTTTCCCGGAAGGAAAATTTCCCCTTCCTCAGGAGGCACCACCGCTTTTCTCTGACAGGCAACCAACGAGAAGTCTCTTTACTGCTACTCTCATGCCCGTTATCCCTGCCTCAGCCTCCCCTCAAAGAGGGCTCCTCCTTCCCGCCCTTGCAGCATCCCTGTCATTTTGCGCAGAATCCACCAGGGTTGCAAAAGGAACGTCAGGCGCTTCCCCATTGGTCCATAGGAAACCGAACGTCACAGCTGGCTTTCCAGAGGAGTCGTGACATCACAAACGCTTGCCTCTCTAGGATCTCGCACTCGCCCTGCTTAACCCCTGGGGCTCCGCAGGGAGGCGGAGAGACTGCGGGAGAGTCTGGCGGGGCGTGATCCAGACGTGCCCCGGGTGAGAGGGGGGCTCTTCCCGTGCAAAGGGAGGTGGAGGAGGGAGAGATCCGCGTCCGGCCTCCTTCGGCTTCAACCCCGGGTCTCATACTCCTCAGCCGCCCTCTCCATGCAGGGGGATGCCAGAAAGGCGGCAGGGACCCCTTCTCTTACCTGGGTCGGGGAAGAGCCCGAGTGGGGGTAGGGAAGAGTCGGCCTTGCGGAGGCCCAGCAGGAGAGGAGAGAAGCCGGGCGAAGAGGAGGAGGAAGGATTCGCACCCGGCTCCCCGAGGGCTCGATCCTGTCTCCTGTGGGGGAGAGAAGCGGGATGGCCTCTCCAGCTGCCTCATTCCCGACCCTGCTGCGGGGAGGTGGGGGAATACGACCTCGGCCTTGTGCTGGGATGACCAGCTTGGTTGTGTGAATCTGCTTGCGGGTCAAGAGGGAGACACCCTGAAGAAGGGAAACCGGGCATCCTCAACCAGGGTCATTTTCTGGCATTTCATTTAATGTGTACAAGTAGTCCTCAACTTATACCAGTTTATTTAGTGACCATTCAAATCACAACAGCATTGAAAAAAAAATGAGTTATGACTGTGACTTAACGACTGCTTTTCACACTTTACAACCATTGCAGCATCTCCATGGTTACATGATCAAAATGCAGATTCTTGGCAACTGACTCATTTGCAATCGTTGCAGTGTCCCAGGATCATATGATCAGCTTTTTGCGACCTTCTGACAAGCAAAATCAATGGGGAATCCAGATTCACTTAATGGCCATGCTACTAACTTAACAAATGCAGTGAGTCACTTAACAACTCCGGCAAAAAAAATTGTAAAATGGGGGAAACTGGCTTAAATGTTTCACTTAACAACATAAATTTTGGGTTCAAATGTGTCGTAACTCGAGGACTACTTGTATTGAGCTTCCATGGTTTATTCACCTGTTTTGGGTTTGGCAGGTTGTGTGAATATTCCTTGGAGGTAAATATAGATTGGAAATCCTTATAAGAAAAAATAGTGTACCTCACTCACACAAATACACATATACACGCACAAAAAAGGATCTATCTGCTCAACCCCACTGCAATTTTATTCCAGTTTAGAAAAAATACTTCCTTCTGTGAGGATATAATATTGTTCAATGGTTAAAGTATCCACTTTCTAATTCTTGGATTTTTTTCCCCCATCTCAAATACAGAAACTGGAAACCATTTGAACTTCTTGACATGTAAAAATATCTGTTGGGAAAAGAGTGCCGAATGGCCTTCTGTGGTTATTCCAGTGGCTATAGGATCGGTCCTATGAATGAAAAGGCATTTGGAGATCTTCAAGATTCCTTAGACCCATTTGGAGTTGTGTTACAGGATAGAGAAAACATGGAGACACAAACTTTAGCAAGTGAGAGAGTTGGAAAAAGCCTTTTATCTGTTCAGCCTGGGTGCTGGGAGGAGGTCTGGGCAAGAATTGGGCAGAAGATCATGGAGGAAGAAACCATCATGCATTCAGAAGTTCAGCCCTGGAACCTCAGGGGCCTCCAATACCAGGAAGCTGAGGGTCCCCGAGGACTT
The DNA here is from genome assembly GCF_049901735.1 of Notechis scutatus. Classification (NCBI taxonomy): domain Eukaryota; kingdom Metazoa; phylum Chordata; class Lepidosauria; order Squamata; family Elapidae; genus Notechis; species Notechis scutatus. The sequence continues at coordinate 15,534,559 of NC_142010.1, read as the reverse complement.
TGCAGCCGACTCCACGACTTTTGTAGGCGATGGCTGAGACCAGAAATACACACTAAAGCACAGATGATGGACCTGGTTGTTCTGGAACAGCTCCTGTTCCTTCTGCCCCCAGAAATGGAGAAATGGGTGCGGGAGTGTGGAGCAGAGACCTCTTCCCAGGCAGTGGCCCTGGCAGAAGCTTTCCTCTTGAGCCAGGTGGAGGAGCAGAAGGAGCAGGTCAAGGTGAGAGACCTTTATCTTAGGACTCCAAAAGGGAATAAACAATGTGTTTGTGTTCTCTTTTCCTTCCAGATTTTTCTCACACTCAAAATGTGGCTATATCACACTAGGACATCATTCATTATCCATCATAATAGATAAATTACCAATAAAGGAGAATATTTGTAACTCGGGGTTGAAATGAGGGGGTTATTGGTGCTTTCTGAACTTGCTTGTTTTTTTGCAGATGTTTCATTACACAAACTAGATATCATCAATTGAGGACAGAGGTTCCTTTCTTTACTGCCTCCTTGTTGACACTGGGGACTTTGAAGTTGTGTTCAGAGAACAGTAATCGACTTCATGTTGTATGATGTCCATTAATTCTGCTTTTTTTCCCTCTTCCCTCCTACTTCAAGTCCTTTGCTCTGGAGATCAGAGATCCTGAGGGAAGGAGTAATCTATCAAATCCCTCTCAGGAGCTGCTTTGCGGGAGGATATCTCAGGAAGATCCAAGTCAGGACATCTCAGGAGGTAATCCAAGGTCCTCCTATTACCCAGAGAGATCTCAGCTGCCTCATCTTTATGTTTCATCTATCATATAGAACAGGGGTCTTAAACACAATTTACCTGGGGGCCACTGGAGGCAGAGTCTGGGTGAGGCTGGGCCGCACATAGAAGTGTTTAGCTAGCTAGCAAGGCATGGAGAACGCACTAATATTATACTTTCATATCACAGTAGGGGCCACAGGATATCGTCCTGCGGGCCGCAATTGGCCCGCGGGCCGCGAGAATGAGACCTCTGATATAGAAGATCTCATCCTTTTCCTTTAATTATGTACTGTATTTTAAACTTCTGTATCCTTTACAGGGAAGACTCAAATGAAGTTTTCTGCTCTTTATGATGGAGATGAAACAATGGTTGAACTTCCAACTCAAGTAAGAGGGGGGAAATAATTTATTAGATTTATATATTTCCTTTCCTTCAGGAAGTGAATCTGTTGTACAAAGCACTTTCTTCTTACAATTGTCTGTTTTGTTGGGCTAGAACTAGATTATCTGTGTTTTCCTGAGCAACATGGAAAGGAGAATAGAAGATTCAAGTTGCTATCAGTCAGCTTAGTTTTCTTTGAAGTTGTTTGTTTGGGTCCCGGGGTTCGTATTTTCTACTCTTAAATTATCACTAGGAAATTGTTTTAAAGGCTAGCTCTTAAATCTCACTTTTCTAGTTTAACCTTTGAGAGAAAGAGAGGGAGGGAGAGGGGAGAGAGAGAGATGCGCAAAAGAAAGTATACCTTCTTTGAATTCTATAGTTGTACATATCAGGACATAATAAAAGTCATCAGGTCCTTATCAGTTCTTAAAAGCAGATAAATACAATCTCAGATGAACAACAACACATCATATGATGTCATCATTTATTTTTATTTATTTTATTTATTTATTTATTTGATTTGCCAATTGTTTATATTTGTTTTAGAAAAAGAAAGCCCAAATGGAGTGTGTGAAAAAAATAAGAACAATCTTATTGCTTCCATAAGATAGGAAGAGGCAATCATCAGCAAGTGTGACTATCTCTATAATCCTAAATCAAAGTTTTAGGAATTTGCTGGTCTCCATTATTGAGGTATGTGTTCACACAAAGCCAAAGAGTAAAGACATCAGCAGTTATCTTAGAAGAGCAGTTTTTGCTGCCCATCAGTCTGGGAAGGGTTATAACAATTTAAAGTCCATCATTCTACAGTGAGGAAGATTATGGAAAACATTCAAGACAGTTGCCAATCTTCCCAGGAGTGGACATCCCAGCAAATTCACCCCAAAGTCAGACTTTGCAATGCTCAAAGAAATTGCAAAAAATCCAAGAGTTACATCTCAGACTCCACAGGCCTCTGTTAGCATCTTAAATGTTAAAGTTCATGACAATACAATTAGAAAAAGACTGAACAAGTATGGTTTGTTTGGAAAGGTTACCGGGATAAATTGTCTTCTCTCTAAAAAGAATATGGCATCACTGCTTAGGTTTGAAATGTTGTGTTCTGACCAAGGCTTCCTTAGACCGTAATTAAGCACACGCTTAGTCCAAACAACTCTCTCGAGATAAGCACTCACCTTTATCTCCTTTGAATTGCTGCCAACAACTAAAGTGCCAAATTAACTGTAAAAAGCCAAACGGAATACAAAGTCCACACAGGGATTCAAGGTTTAATCCGAACAGAGTGAACAACTTTGCTTCCTGCAAAGATTTCTCCTTTGCATTTCCTTTATACCTTATGAGAGGGGCAATCACATCCAAGCCTTACTCCTGAGTCACCCCTTTTGCATTAGCTGCTTGTGCCTTCTGGCAGCTCTGCGCACATGTGCACTGGGAACAAGCTCCCCTTGTTCCTCTGCCTCGCTGCTGCCAGATTCTGGAGGCTCCGGAGTCAGCACACAATTCCCAGATAGTCCTGGGCCCATCTCTGTATCGAACACAGGGCCCTCATCCGAGTCCTCCCCAGACTCCTGGATTGGTCCCTGTTCTGTCCGATTCTGCTACTGTCTGCACAGGCTGCTGGTGAACCACAACATGTTGCACCTGAACAAATCACAAGGGCACTGTCCTTTGGACAGAGAAGTCCAAAATTGGCTATAACTAAACACAGCGTATAAGCTCAAACATCTCATACCAAGCGTCAAGCATGGTGGTGGATTGGTGATGATTTGCGCTTGTTTTGCAGCCTTGCAGTCACCGAGTTGCCTCTGTATACCAAAGTATTCTAGAATCAAATGGGGAGCCATCTATTTGACAGCTAAAGCTTGGTTGACATTGAGTCATGCAACAGGACAATGATCCCAAGTCCACCAGAAAATCTACAACAGAATCAAGATGTTGCAATGGCCCAGTTAAAGTCCAGACCTCAACAGAAACTCAAAAGAGAACTGTGCATAAATAAATGCCCCAAAACCTCAATGAACTGTAGCAGTGTTGTAAAGAAGAGTGGGCCAAAATTTCTCAATGATGTGAGAGACGGTTAAAGCCATAAGATTACCTCAAGTTATTGCCGCTAAAGATGATTATACACACTATTGAATTGTAGTGTGTACTTATTTGTTCACATACAACTTCTTTTTGTACAATAAATTATTGCATGGTGTAATATGTCATGTTCATCTGAGATTGTATTTAACCATCTTTAAGAACTGCTAAGGACCAGATGATTTTTATTATGTTCTGATAGGTAAAACCATAGAACACAAAGAGGGTGTGTTTTCTTTTTCATGTTAAGATGATAGATAGATAGATAGATAGATAGATAGATAGATAGATAGATAGATAGATAGATAGATAGATAGATAACAGATAATTAAAGTTGGAAGGGACCTTGTAGGTCATCTAGTCCAACCCATTGCCTAAGCAGGAGACCCTACACCATTTCTGACAAATGGCAGTCCAATCTCTTCTTGAAAATCTCAAGTGATGGCGCTTCCACAACTTCCAAGGGCAACTTCTGTTCCATTGGTTGATTGTGCTCATTGTCAGAAAGTTTCTCCTTATTTCCAGGTTAAATCTCTCCTTGTTCAGTTTCCATCCATTATTCCTACAGACAAGGAACATTTTCTTTAGAAAATAGCTTGACCCCCTCCTCTCTGTGGCAGCCCCTCAAATATTGGAAGACTGTTATCATGTCTCCCCTGGTCCTTCTCTTCACTATACTAGCCATGTCTAGTTCCTGTAACCGTTCTTCATATAATTTAATCTAATCATCCTGGTTGCTCTTCTCTGTACTTTTTCTAGAGTCTCAACATCTTTTTTATAATGTGGTGACCAAAACTGGATGCTTTATAGAGTGATATTAGTATCTCACTTGATCTTGATTGTATCCCTGTTAATGCAACTTAGGATTGCATTAGCTTTTTTGACTGCTGCTGCACACTGCTGGCTCATATTTAGCTGATTGTCCACTAAGACTCCAGACAGATAGATAGATGGATGGGTGGGTGGATGGATGGATGGATGGATGGATGGATGGATGGATGGATGGATGGATGGATTATGACAGACAGACAGACAGACAGACAGACAGATACTAGGCAATAGACTGGCATTAAAAGTCCTGCAGAATTTATATTATGTTGATTAAAAAATTATTATCTATGCTTTAGGAATTTCTACAGAATAAGGCAGATTTTTGTATTGTTTTTGTTCTTGTTCAGGAGGGTCCAGTGTCTTATGAAGAGGTGGCTGTATATTTCTCCGAGGAGGAGTGGTCTCAGCTGGATGCTCACCAAAAAGTTCTGCATTGGGAAGTCATGCTGGAAAATCAAAGGAATGTGGCCTCTCTATGTATGGGTTTGCTATTCCCCTATCATAGAGTTTGGGAATACATTTTGTAGTCTGATGTCATCAGCTATTTTTTAAAATTAAAACTCTCCAACCATGTATTATCTCTTGTGAGGGAGAAGGAAAAAGGTCTGTTCTTCTGCTCTGAGGAAGGAAAAAAAGTCATTGGCTTCTTGCTTAGAAGAATTCTGTACCATTTCTAATCTGATGATTTGTTTTCATTTCTATTTCAGCATATCACTAAGAAACCCTTCAGCATCAGTAAAAAAAGTAACCCTTCTTACGTGTCAATAAAAAACTAACCCTTGGGTTTAGTAGCTGCTCTACTCCATCACATGAAAAATGGGCAGTAAACAAATCTAAGCATAAAAATCACACCTATATTACCTGTACTATATAATATATACAGCGGTCCTTCGCTGTTTCCAGGACAGTCCTGCGGGCCAGATCTAAGCATCCCATGGGCTAGATTTGGCCCCCGGACCTTGAGTTTGACACCCTTGCTTTAGGCTTTTGGTGTCTAGGGAGATTATCAGTCATCCAGGCCGTGGTTGTCCCAAAGGTGCTTTTTCAGGAGACAGCTGGACTTTCTTTGTTTTTCCTTATTGACATTTCACTTCTCATCCAAGAAGCTTCTTCAGTTCTGACTGAAGGATTTGTAGACCTTGCACTTGCCTGGTGATTAGCATTCTTTCTTGAAGTCATTGAGGCCACTTGGAGCTTTATCTGGGCCCCTAGTCACTTGAATGGTGCGAATGGGTGTTCTTTTTGGAACTGCTGAAAGGACTGTGTTGTAAACAGGTGGTGGTATTTAGGCTTTTGGGTTAATAACTTCTTTCTGTTCCAATCTATCCCGAGCCATTTAGGGTGAATGGGCTAGTTTTCCATTGCAAATATGCTGTTTAGAGTTAATTGAATAACTCTTTTTCCTGCAAGGATTTGATTTCGCTAAGAGACAAATGAATAGTAGTAGTTCAATAGTAGTAGCAAAGTAGTTTTTATAAGTCCTTGCTGGAATTGGCTACCTTCCAATAAATTTTAGGTTTTTTCCTAATACGTAGGTGTTTCCTGTGTCTTGCTCCACTCAAAATTAACTCAAGGGGAGATTTGAATATGTACAGATAATTAGAAAATAAAAATAAAATGAAACAGAACAGCTTGTCTCTGGAAGCTGTGGGAGCTCCATCACTTTGACAATAAGAGATTGGACAGCCATTTGTCTGGAACGGTGTAAGATCTCCTGAAACAGGCAGGAGGTTGGATTATAGCTTGATATTTTTCTCTAAGCTTGCTTTCATTGTCATTTCTCTTTTCCTTTGAAGGTAATGATGGGCAGGAGAGTAAAGATTCTGGGGAACCATTCCCAATGATGAGCTCTGGAGACGGAATGCAGAAGAACCAACCAATGCAAATGCAACTAGGAAGCCATGAGAAAAAACTGTTAAATAATTGGAATCAGGGAAGCTTATCTTCCATTGAGGCTCTGATGAAAGACTTTCTTGCCCAAGAAGGGAAAACAAAGAAGAAACATTTTGAGAAACGTGTGCGGCAATTAAAAAATAAATTAGATGTAAATGAACACTATCCAATGCAAACCAAAGGACAAGCTCATGTGCAAAGAGACAATGGGAAAAAATTAAGTTGCACTTGGTCTTTTGGTCATAAAAAGGGATCCGGTACATCTAAAAAAAAAATTCACCCAGGAGAGAAGCCATATAAATGCATGGACTGTGGAAAAAGCTTCTGTGAAAATGGTTCTCTTACTATTCATAAAAGAATCCACACAGGAGAGAAGCCATATAAATGTTTGGAGTGTGGGAAGAGTTTCAGGAGAAGCAGTCAATTTACTTCCCATAAATGGATCCACACAGGGGAGAAGCCATATAAATGCAGTGTATGTGGAAAGGGCTTCTGTGAAAATTCATCCCTTCTGAAACATGAAAGGATCCACACAGGGGAAAAGCCATATAAATGCAGAGAGTGTGGAAAGACCTTCATTCAGAGCAGTCATCTTACTTCCCATAAAAGGATTCACACGGGGGAGAAGCCATATAAATGTAGAGTATGTGGAATGAATTTCAGTAGATGTGGATCCCTTACTTTCCATAAAAGGATCCACACAGGGGAGAAGCCATATAAATGTGTGGAGTGTGGGAAAAACTTTATTAAAAGGAGTGTACTGACTTCCCATAAAAGGATTCACACAGGAGAGAAGCCATATAAATGTTTGGAGTGTGGAAAGGCCTTCAGTCAACAGGGTAATCTTGCCTCCCATGAAAGGATGCACAGTGGGGAGAGGCCTTACAAATGCCGAGAGTGTGGAAAGACCTTCTCTGAAAACGCATCGCTTACAAAGCATAAAAGGACCCACACAGGGGAAAAACCATATAATTGTTTGGAGTGTGGGAAAGGTTTTGGTACTAGTAGTAATCTTAATTCCCATAAAAGAATCCATGCAGGGGAAAAGCCATATAAATGCATGGAGTGTGGAAAGACTTTCACTAATAGCAGCCAACTTACTTCCCATAAGTGGATCCACACAGGGGAGAAGCCATATAAATGTGCCAAGTGTGGAAAGGCCTTCAGTCAACAGGGCAATCTTACCTCCCATGAAAGGATGCACAGTGGGGAGAGGCCTTATAAATGCCCAGAGTGTGGAAAGAGCTTTTTCGAGAATGCATCCCTTACGAAACATATAAGGATCCACACTGGGGAAAAACCATATAACTGCTTAGAGTGCGGAAAGAGTTTTACTACCAAAAGTAATCTTAATTCCCATAAAAGAATCCATGCAGGGGAGAAGCCATATAAATGCATGGAATGTGGAAAGACTTTTACTCAAAGCAGTAATCTTACTTCTCATAAAAGAATCCATATAGGCGATAAACCTTATAAATGCATGGAATGTGGAAAGGGCTTCTGTGAAAAGGCACCTCTTATGAGACACAAAAGGATCCATTTGGAAGAGAAGCCATATAAATGCATGGAGTGTGGAAAGTGCTTCTGTCAAAAGTCATCTCTTATAAGACACAAAAAGATCCATACAGAGGACAAGGGTGCAGAGTGTGGAAAGAGTTTCAGGACAAGGGATGGCCTAATTTCCCATACACAGATCCATTTGGGTGAGAATTTATGGCAATTTTTGATTTAATTGATTAAATCTGTGCATTTCCTATTTGTGTATGCTGAACTAATGAAGGGACATTTTTTTAAGCCTGACCCTCACAGCTGATGGCACCAGGAGATGAATTTACCAAAGGGAAAAAAGCATGGGCATGTCTGTTCTAATTGTTACCTTTTAAATAATTATTATGCTTAATTGAGAATATCCAACCCTCTTTATGCTGGTCCTTGACTATATAAAAATTGATTTCTTAATTATGAATCATTATGAAATGATTTTTGAAAGTACCATTTGAAAATGGCTATTGCTATTGCACATCAGTACTTTTTTTTTTCTTAAGTTTACGTTTATCCCACTTTCCAGTTCATGGTTCTTAGAGCAGTGGTGGCTAACCTTTTTCGGCTCCTGTGTCAAAAATTGTGCGTGCACTAGTGCGCACGCACTCATGTTCGAGCACCCAGAATGCAATGCGCCTCACCCACGCTCCCTGCGCATGTGCGTGCAATCCCCCCTACGCCACCCCTTACCTTCACTGCTCCTCACAGCTGGTTTGAAGCCTTTTTTGGCCTCTGGGAGGCCAAATCAGCTATGAGGTGCATGCATGCGCAGTGAGGTAAGTTTGCCTGTGGCTCATGTGTCAGCACAAATGGCTTTGCGTGCCACTTGTGGCACACGTGCCATACGTTCGCCGTCACGGTCTTAGAGGGACACACTTTTAACAAGTGCTGCTTTCTCAAACAGCAGAAGGAACTGCATTTCTTGGATGCATCTCTTCCAGACAAAGCTCGATTAGTCTTTCTTCCACTGTAGCAGACATGCAGGTGGAAATTCATCTGATCCACAGACACTTCCCATGGTTTCTTTCCTTTTTCATAATCTTACAATTCTTTCCTTTTTTGTTTTTCTTTTTCTCCCAAGTTAGGAATATTCAAGAGGATGAGAATGAAAACAACTCCAGTGTGCTGACATTACAAATGATCAAGCAAGAAGGAAGATCTTTGGAAATCTGTGAGGACCAAAATAAAACAGTATGAAAAAAAAAAATACTTCAGGAAATTACTTCTGTCCTTCCTGACCAAACACACAGAAATGAGAATGGGAACTTCCTTCTGGATGTGAAGATGCAAGAAAACTAGTACAACTTGCTTCTACTGTGAAGAACTGAGATCTGAGTCAACCAGTATAAATGCAGAAGCTGGGACCTTTTTTTGGACAAAGGACTGACATTAGACAATAATCACATAGAAGCCCATGTTGAGTGTGAAGAGTTTCAGGATGAAATTTCCTTTGACAAAAAAGGAGGCAGAATGATGAGAAGCCCCTGAAATGGATGAGATTGTTTTTCTCAAGCATTGGGGCCCTTTTCCTTTCTATGATGTAACAAGGGCTACAAAAAGTCTACGTTTGATGGTGTGGGTTAACAAATATAATCTCTTTCTCCTGGTTGTCTTAAAAATTAATACATTATTATGTTTGAAAGCTTTGATTGGGGGCATATTTCAGACTTTCAGAGGCTCCTGGGTTGAAGATGTTTATTCAAATATTGCACCTTAATGGTTCCAGGTCAAACTGGAGAACAAAGAAATGAAAATAATGAAGTTAACTAAATAAAAGTTAACTCCATTCTTTCAAAACTGCTTTTTAAACACTTCTCCATTTAAATTTTCACTCCCACCTTCACCCGCACTTTTAGCTCCAGATCCAGATGAAGACAATGGTGTCTTCAGGTCTTATGCCTGAATATCAAAGTTCAAATCTTTTCCTTTCCTTTCCTTCAAATCTTTTTCTCTTTACTGATCTAAATATTTTCCCTTGCCTTAAATTCTCCAAAGATCATAAGCTTCCTTGTCACATTTCCTGAGGTGAATTCCCTCCTCAACACATGAATAAGATTTATTTTTTTCACTTCATGGTATTTGAGGTTTATATTCCCTTTCAATTTTTTACTTCATTTTGCAATTCCACTTTTTCTACAGTTTTAAAGGAGTCTCAATGTGTGAGGCAAAATTTCTGGGACATCCAGTAGTTTGAGCTTTTTTTTTTCATTTAGAAACTGTTTTTTTTCCCTTCAGGATTGATTTCTTTGTCACAAGTTGCCACTTGGTGTTCCCAATTATTCTTAGGCTCCCAGAACCAATAATTTGAGAAAGACAGGTGTATATATTGTAATATATAAATAAAAAACACTAGAAATCTCAATTTTCCTGGCTGTGGCTTCCCTGCTTGTGTCCCTTCAGGCTAGAGTTTGCAAGAACCAGAAGACAAAAGTTGTGTTTCCAAGAGACTCATGGTCCTCATTTCTGAGAGGATTTGACCAATCTCTGCCAAGACTTCAGGGAGACTATTCTTGAGGGGAACGAGTTTAAATCCTCCAGAGAGATTTTCTCCATCACCACAGACGGTTGTTGGAGAGGAAGATGGAGGAACTGCCGCCTCTGGAGATCCCGAAGCCTTTCTCCGACAGAGAGGAGTCTCTTCCTCTCATATCCATCATCCCTGCACTCCCGCCCAGATCCGTTCCGCTTTCCTTGCAGGAGGGAACTGAGCATGCGCACGGATTCTTCCCGCGGGAGCAAAGCACGTGTTTCCCGGAGCGCTGGTCTGAAGAGACGGGGGGGTCCGCCTTTCTGCTTCCTCCCTCTGCTGTGAGTGGGAGGCGGGGCCCTTGCTGGAAGCTCAGAAGTTGCCGGGAAGCCTTTGCGGAGGTGTGGATCCCAACGTGACTCCCGAGTTCCGTGAGTGACGGCTCTGCCCGTGCAAAGGGGTCCAGCGCTGGAGGGGTGCGTGGAGACGGGCCAAGTCAACCTCAGGGCTCGGAGTCCGGGACCCCATGTTCCCCTGCCGCCCATTCCTAGAAAGGAGCCAGGCGAGAGGAAATGGGGGAGCCTGAGCGTGGGGGCAGGCTGGACGGAAGTCATTTTGCTGGCTCTGGGTGCAAAGACGGCTCCCCTGTTCGAGGACTGGAACTGGGGTGCTGCTTCCCAGCCCTTCCCCACGACCGCAAAGGGGCTCTGCCGGCAAACAAAGGAAAAGTTTGCAGGGACGGAGATGCAGCATTCGCACTGTGTGTCCGATTAGACCAATGTTTCTCAAACTTATTAGACCAATGTTTCTCAAACTTCTTTAAAGTCTGGGAGTCGAAGTCCACACGTTTTAATTTGCCCATGTTCGAAAAAGTGTGGATTAGGCTGAGAAGTGGGAAACGTGTTTGTAGGAGTTGCGTGAATCAGAAAATAATGTTAGGCTGTAAGTGGTTTATTCATTGGAATGTTAATCCTCTATGTGCTGGATGGTGGCTTGTTCATTCAGGCTTCTCAGTTCTCAGGATTTTGGGCCGGATGATGAATGGGATTCTGCTGGCTAAAGTTTTACTATTCGTTCAAATGTTGATATATTTCCTTATGAAATCGATTTATATAGCAATAGCACTTAGACTTATATACCGTTTTATAGTGCTTTACAGTCCTCTAAGCTGTTTACAGAGTCAGCATATTGCCCCCAACAATTTGGGTCCTCATTTTACCACCTTGGAAGGATGGAAGGCTGAGTCATCTTGATTGCTATTTGTGACCTAAGACATTGAAAGAAGTGTTCTTAATTTCCTATGTGGTCATAGAAATTATTAGAATAAATAACTAGGAAATAGAAATCCAAAACCTGTTTTAAATGTATTTCACCACTGTTTTGTGTTCTTGATGGAATAGAATTCTTTATTGGCCAAGTGTGATTGGACACACAAGGAATTCGTCTTGGTGCAAATGTTCTCAGTGTACATAAAAGAAAATAGAAGTTCATTGATAGAAATTCATTGTCGGTTCTCTTGAATATCCTCCAGATGCAGAGAAGTCAACCTTCCTAATAAGATACCCCACTTTCTTCCCTGACATAGTGCTTTCATAAGATTGTCTTGTTATTTTTTTTTTTTGCTTTTAGGATGGATTCTCATTTAAATTATTCACTCTGTTTTTCTGGATCTTTCTTTGGTTTTCCACTTTTGATATATAACTTCACGTTTCCTTTGGAATACAACAACAAAAAACTAGGGTCAGACCCTCCCCAGTTAACCAGGACTTCATCTTAAAGATGTGTTCTTTCAACCCTGTGTTTCATGTAATCTTTTCCTGTAAAGTTAGTTAAACTAATTTGGCATCAGGGCAAATTGTGTGAAGCTGCCTTTCTGTTATAGTATGACTTTGGTTCCAAAAAGCAAGTACTGAAAAACAAAAAGTGAGACAGGGTCATTTCCTTGGCATTTCATTTGATGTGAACTCAACCTTCATGCCATGAAGAATGTTGTTCCTACTCAGGATCATTTCACTCAGTACTATCCCGTATTCTTTCCTTTTCCTCCCTGAGGTCCCTGACAAAATATAAATTTCTCTTTCTTGGGAGAAGCCATTTTTGGAACTTCTTCCTCTATGACTTCAGGTACTTAAAAACATACAAACTCAAAGACAAGATTGAGGAACATCCTTAATGTCTAATTCCTAAATGTCTCAATATGAAGCACAAAAGATGTGTAAGAATTTGCTACTCCCCAGTCAGTATTTGGGAAGACATTCTGTAATTAGATATATCAGCTCTTTTTATTATAATTTTATTAAATATTTTTTTCAGAATAAAAACAATACACATTTTGAAGAGGAAATAATACAAAGTAAGGTGATAAATGAACAAGAAAAAAGACTAATTAAATAAGGAAAGAAAAAATAGAGACAAAATAATACTTTATTTTTGCTTTCTAAGTTTACAGAGTTGTTTTCTCCTTTACATAATTTGCCCTTTTTAATCCTTAAATACAAGTTTGATTAAAAGTTTATTTCTCTTTTTTTAGCATGGCGAGTTGACTGTGCCAAGAGGGCTGTCGTGAGTTGCCCATCGCTGCTCTTCTCATTTCAACATGTGAGATGGATGATACTGTTATAAGCAAGAGAGGAAGAGAAAAGTTTGTTTCTGATGGGTACCTCTCCGTATTTGATAAGTTGAGTGAAGTTGATTCTTCCATTACATTTTGGCGCTGTGAGCAATGTACAAAATGCAAGGCCAGAATTCATACCAGAAATGGAAAAGAGGATCAACGGACATTCCCACTGGCCTTTAACAACGAATGTGGAAGTGGTAAGATTTGTGACCAGGATGAAGTGCCGAGCTGAAGAGATAGTGGAAGGGATATCCCAAGTTACTCATACCTGTCTGGCTAATATGAGCCCAACGGTCTATGCTGCAGTACCTAGAACTTCAGTGTTGCAAAAAACTATCCAGCAGACATGAAAACAAATACAGGCAGCACCTTTGGACCCAGTGAGTTTGGATATCCTTGTATTACCCAAGGAATATAAGATCCATTCACCAACTCAGGGCATAGAAGAGCTCTTCTTGGCGATTTTGGAGAGGGATTGAGCAGGATAATATTTGGCAGAAGTAGTTGGTTGTATATTCTGCAATCAGCTGACAACTGGTACGTGGATGGCACTTTTGCAGTTGCTCCCAAACTGTTTGCTCAGGTTTATGTGATCCTAGCAAAGTAGTATGAGGGCATACCTCCTGTGTTGTATGCGCTTCTACCAAACAGTGCACTACATACAAATTGCTGTTCAACTTCGTGAAAATCCTAGTGGCTAACACCCAGCCGTGGACCATTCTCTGTGATTTTGAAATGGCTGCCATGAATGCCATCAGGGAATGATTCCCAGAAGTGGCTCTAAAGGCTGTTTGTTTCACCTCACTCAACATAAAGAAACATTGAGTAACAATTGGAGATGCCCATGAATTCAACACTGATGCAGTTTGCTATGAAAGCAAAAATGGTTTCAGCTTTGGCATTAGTGCTGTCCTGGACTTGGAAGAATATGTTGCTGCTCTAGAAGAATATTTGCCAGGAGTGCTGCAACCTTTACTGAACTCTGGTTCAAGGACAATTACATAGGTCATCCAAGCAGGAATGGGCAAGCAGGATGACCACGTTTGTTTGCAACAGCCATGTGGAATCTGTTTGACTGAACACGAAATGCAGAGGATTGTACGAACAATCTCTGAAGTCGCTCAACGGTAACTGCGTGCTCAATTGGGATTATACCGTCCAAGTATTTGGAAGTTTATTGATGGTCTGTGGAAAGTCGAGAAAGACAGAGATGCGATTTATGAACAATTCCTTTCAGGACATGGTCCTCCACTGAAACGGAAGAAATATTGCATGGCAGATAAACGCATTTGCTAGAATTGTCAGTAAATATGGCAACCAAAACCCGCAGTGTGTTGAACATACATTGAACAATGTGGGAAGCTTAAAGAAACACTGAATATACCGTGTTTCTCCAACAATAAGGCCTCCCCCAATAGGAAGTCCCAGCATGTTTTATAGGCATAAAATGAAATTAAGCCCCTCCCAAATTAAGGCCTATTTTAAAACATGCGAAATGGGGGGGAAGGGTGGGGGGTTTGCCGTTAGGAGCGCCCTGCGGGCAGCCATGCCTCACCACCATCCTCCCTACTGTTGCCAAGTACTTTTGCTGCACACCCGGGTATGGTGCTGCCTGTGTTGACCTGTGTTGACAGGCGAGGCGACCGCAGCGCTGCTTCCCTGGCCGGTGGGTCCAGCGGAGAGAGCCCGAAGCCGCCCATCCTTTCCACCCCTCGCCCAGCCTGTCCCCGTCCCCACGCATTTCCAAACGCACCAGCAGCTCCAAACGCTGCAGCGACGCTCCAAATGCTGCAGCGGCACAGGCATTGGGCAGAGGCACTCACTTGGTTGAGCTCAACTCGGAGGAGGACGCGGCGCAGGCCGTTGCCTTGCCTCCCTGTCTGCGGACGGGTGGGTGCTATCACTGCTTCGGGTGGCCTCTCCCGGTGGCCCCTTCGGGGTTGGGCTGGAGGGACTTGGGAAGCCAAGCTCTGGTTGGCCAGGCTCTTGGCAGGCAGGTGTGCAGCTGCGGCTCGCTTTCCCGGCTCTGCCCAGGCCTCCTGGCTCCAGCGCGGCCCTGGCGGGATGAGCGGAGGGCCCGGCGGGGAGGCGCTTGCTGCCTTGGCCAGAGCTCTGCCGCCGGGCAGGAGGGCCCACCTGTCAGCTGTGCTGGGCACCCCAGGCAAAGCTCTTCACACTCTGCCCGCCGCCAGGCAGGGATGGCGGCTGGGCGCTTCTGAGGTGGGCCAATCCTGCGCTGCGGCCCCAGGAGATTAGCCTCCCCATGTGGGGTTGGGCTGTCCTCTCGGGCAGGTCAGGCTTTGTTGTACGGCGTCGTTTTTAAAAGAATGGGCTTTGCCTTCAAACGATGCCAAGGAAGGCGGTGATAGGAGCACCTGAAGCCGAGTGTCTCCTCTGGGCTCTGGTTGTAGAGAGGAGCTCTGGCCGGCCCTGTGTGGCTGTGCCAAACACCACAGTGATGCTCCAAATGCCACGGCGGCATGGGGAGAAGGGAAAGGAGCAGTGGCGGAAGGTCTCCTGATACAAAGTGCCCCACCAATGCCGAGGTCAACATCCAAGCCATCGCCCCCTGCCTGCCTGAGGACGCGAGGTGGGGGGAGGGAATTAAGTAACCCCCGAAAAGACGGCCTAGCCATTTTTTCGGGGCTCAAAAAAAAATAAGACCCAGCCTTATTATATGAGAAACACGATACTTTTCCAATTGGGTAGTTTATCCAGGACTGTGTGTTCAGAACATTAAAGACTCTGAGGTCTGCATGGAACAATTGATCTGCCAACAGTAATGCGATATACTTTCTTTTTGGGAAGCAGGCATATAATTTAGGTTTGTAGGCATACATCCTATAATCAGCCCAAAATAAAAAGCTATACGTACAGTTCTCAGCTGTTAAAGAGTTCATTCAAAGAGTAATGTTTTCGGCTTAGGAAAGCTTTGATTTTGATGCCACTATTCTATCAGTGTTGTAGTAGTGGTTGCAACCATCTAGTACCGTGATGAAATGGTGCTTCATATTATGCATCTAACATGCAGCTATTCACTGTTGCCTGCAACACTGAATGTTATAAATTTTGTCACATTGCAGCATAGACAGAGTTAAGTCAATCTAATCAAATGGAACCCCATTGTTCAATGCAGAAATATACATAGATCATAGAAAGTATTTCATTTAATGGGTAGCTGTGAATTTACCAATTCAATATGACAGGATATATATTGTGGCAAGATTTTCTCCATGTCATAATTTGTATGCCTATTCCAAGTTTTAAAGTGTGGAAATAGTTGACCAAACTAACATAATGTCCATCTTGGATGAGGGTCCAATACAGATTATTTACCTGTGTACTAAATTAGTACACATTACTACTGCTAATTTCTAGTTACTAGGGCAGAAAATTGATAACATTTCGCTACGTACGTTTATTCAGAATCAGAATAGAGCTGGAAGAGACCTTGGAACTCTTCTAGTCTAACCCCTTGCTCAAGCAGGATATCCTATACCATTTCAGACAAGTGACTGTCCAGTTTCTTCTTAAAAACCTCCAGTGATGAAATACCTACACAACTTCTGAAGACAAGCTGTTCCATTGGTTAATTGTTTTCACTTTTAGGAAATTTCTCCTTAATTTCAGGTTGCTTGATTAGTTTCCATCATTTGTCCTGCCTTCTGGTGCTTTGGAAAATAAATTGACCCTGTCCTCTTTGTGGCAGCCTCTCAAGTACTGGAATACTGCTATCATGTATCCCGTAGTCCTTCTTTTCTCTCAACTAGCCAAACTCAAATCCTACAACTGTTCTTCATATGTTTTAGTCTCCAGGCCTTTAATAATCTTGTTACTCTTCTTTGCACTTTTTCCAAAGTCTCAACATCTTTTTTGTAATGGGGTAACCAAAACTGGATGCAATATTCCAGGTGTGATCTTACTAAGACTTTATAAAGTGGTACTAATGCTTCACATGATTTTTGATTCTATGGATGTGCTGTGTATCTTGTGGAAATACAGCAAGCGCTGGTAGTCCTAGAAATATTTGGCTTTGATTTTAATGCAGGAAGGTTTTTAATGCATTGTTCTTCGCAGAAAGGAAGATGCCACTCAAATGTTAACAGATGATCAGAGTTGGAAGAGAGACCTTATAGTCCAACCTCCCCACCCAAGCAGGAGACCCTACACCATTTCTGACAAATAGTCCAATCTCTTCTTGAAAGTCTCAAGTGATGACGCTCCCACAACTTCTGAGGGCAAGCTGTTCCATTGGTTGATTGTTCTCACTGTCAGAAAGTTTCTCCTTATTTCCAGGTTAAATCTCTCCTTGTTCAGTTTCCATCCATTATTCCTACAGACAAGGAATATTTTCTTTAGAAAATAGCTTGACCTCCTCCTCTCTGTGGCAGCCCCTCAAATATTGGAAGACTGCTATCATGTCTCCCCTGGTCCTTCTCTTCACTATACTAGCCATGTCTAGTTCCTGTAACCGTTCTTCATATAATTTAATCTAATCATCCTGGTTGCTCTTCTCTGTACTTTTTCTAGAGTCTCAACATCTTTTTTATAATGTGATGACCAAAACTGGATGCAGTACTCTAGGTGTGGTCTTACTAAGGCTTTATAGAGTGGTATTAGTACCTCACTTGATCTTGATTGTATCCCTTTGTTAATGCAACTTAGGATTGCATTAGCTTTTTTGGCGGCTGCTGTACACTGCTGGCTCATATTTAACACTTTTTCTCTTTGAGTAGCAATAGCACTTAGACTTATATACCACTTCAGTGCTTTACAGCTCTAAGCGGTTCACAGATTCAGCATATTGCCCCCAACAAACTGGGTTCTCATTTTACCGACTTTGGAAGGATGGAAGGCTGAGTCAACCCTGAGCCTGGTGAGATTCAAACTGCCAAATTGCAGTCAGCTGGCAGTCAGCAGAAGAAATGGATTTATCTGATAGCGGGCGCATTTGCAACCACCAAAAGGCACCTAGCAGCTGCAACACAATGCTGTCTCCTATTTAAGTACCGGAAGTTGTGCCACTAGGACTTCAAAAGTTTTTTCATAGTTAATAGGCTTGAACTAAGCACCACCTACAGTACTTTATACCTGTGCATTTTTTTTCTTGCCTAGGTTTAACATTGAATTACATTTTGCTAGATAGGGCCCAGTGTTCAAATGTAAGATTTTGAATTTTGAGCCTACCTTTTGGCATGGTGGTTATTCCTGCAAACTTCATGTCATCTGCAAATTTGATGAATTCCTCTTCTATCTACTTATCTAAATAGTTTATGAAGATTTTGAAGAGTACCGGGTGAAAGAAAGATTCTTGGGGTATCCCACTGCTTACTTTCCTCCATGTAGATCAGGAGTGTAAAACTCACATCATCACATTGTCATGTGATGTAACTTTTCCCCCCTTCTTTAAACTGGGGGTGGGTGTGGCCAGCACATGATGCATCCAACCCGTAGGCTGCGAGTTTGATACCCCTGATGTTGTTCCATTGGACTACATCAGGTGGTATTCAGCAGGTTCTGACCAGTTCTAGAGAACTGGTAGCAGAAATTTTGAGTAGTTTGGAGAACTGGCAAATACCACCTCTGACTGGAAATTTTACCCTGACTGGATATTCTTCCCCTGCCACACCCACTAAGCTACACCCACAGAACCGGTAGTAAAAAACATTGAATCCCACCATTGGACTACATGCTGAATGTGGTTTGTCAGCCACTTACGAATCCATTTAGTGGTCCGGCTGTCTACATTTGTTTAAACAAAATTAATTAAATATATGTGTGGTTACTAGTAAGATAGGTATAACATTCTCTTTCTGTTGGTTATCTTAAAAATTAACTCTTACATTGGGGTGGGTATATTTCAGACTTTCAGAGCCTCTTGACAGGTTGAGGATTTTTATTCAAATGTTGCCCATTAATTGTCCCAGTTCAAACTGGAGGACAATTGATAAATAAAACAGCCTTTTTTTTCCCTCTTCATTTTTCCTCTCAGTGTATTTTGAGCTTTTTATTCCCTTTCCACTACTTTCTTTCCTTCTTTTTGCAATTCCACCTTTTCTGCAGTCAGAGATGAGACACCATGTTCCCCGTCTTCATTTCTCTACCAAGGAGCCTCCTTGTGAGGTAAAATTTCTGGAACATCCACATCTTCCAGCTTTTCCTTCATTATGGAATGGGTTTACCTTCGATATTTATTTTTCTTCAACATTGTTTTCTTTATTAGCTGCTGTCACTTGGTGTTAAAGCCACGAAGTTGAGAGGGGCAGCTGAAAGCATAAAATTGCCACCTGTGGAGACGCTGACACCTTTCTCGGTTGGAGAACCAGTCAGAAGAGCCTTTCCCATCCACTCCCATGCCCATCATCCCTGCCCCCCCTTCACATCAGACACGGTCCTCTTTCCCGCTCTTTCTGGGAATGCTGGCGCTTTGCGAAAAATTCAACAGGGGGCGCTCTCAGCTTCAAAAGGGAACTGAACATGCGCTGGGCTCCAGCGGGCGCAAGGCACTTGTTGCCGGGAGGGTTCGTCGAAAGAGGCGTGTCTTCTCTTTCTGCCCCACCTCTATGAGTGGGAGGTGGGGTCTTTGCAAAGGCTGCCGGGAAGTCTTTGAGGAGACGTGGAGTCCGACGTGAGTGCCGAATTCTGTGAGTGGCGGATCTTCCGGTGCAAAGGGGTACCGCGCTGAAGGGATGCGTGGACAGGGGCCAAGTCGGAATCCGGGGTTGAAATCCGGAGGCCCATGTTCCCCTGCCGCCCGTTCCCATGCAGGGGCGGGAGGGGTGGGCGGGGAGGAAAGGAAAAAAAATTGGGGTCCAAAAAGTGAAGGGGTGGTTTCCCCCCATTTCCTGGGCGAGCTTCTGCAGGGAAAGAAGGGGAGGCTGGCTGGAAGTCCTCCTGCTGGCTCTGGGTGGGAGGACTCAGGTGCGAGGACTGGAACTGGGTTGCTGCATCCCAGTCTTCCCCCAGAAAAGACGTTGGAGGTGCAAAAGTGGGGCTGAGATGCAGCATTCACACTGTGTGCCCGATGAGGCCGTTGTTTCTCAATCTTCTTGAAAGTCTGGGAGTTGAAGTCCACCCGTCTTCATTTGGCCATGTTTGAAAAAGCGTGGATTAGGCTAAGAAGCGGGAAACATGTTTGTAGGAGTTGTACGAATCCGGAAATCATGTTAGGCTGTAAATGGTTTATTAATTGGGGTGTTAGTCCTATGTGTATTGGATGGTGGCTTATTCGTTCAGGCTTCTCGAGTTCCCAAAGAGATTTTGGGCCAGATGATGAATGGGATTCAGTTTTACTCTAACTTACTATAACTTCAAATATTCTATAACTTCATATTTCCTTATAAAATCGATTTATATAGATCTTATCTCAACTGCTGTTTTGTGACCTGAGAGTATTGTTTAAAGGATTGTTCTTAACTCTCTTGAAAACATTAGAATAAATAACTAGGAAATAGAAATCTAAAACATACTTTAAATGTATTTGCCCAGAATTTTGAGTCTTCGATAGAAGTTGATCAAGAAGAATGTGTCAGAAAATACCCCAGCTGCAGAAAAGTCAGATTAGCTAATAAGATTCTCTATTTTCTTCCCGGACATTAGTGGTTTTATAAGATTTTCTTGTTATTTTTTCTTTGGGAATGGACTCTTGCTAGTTAACTTAGTCATCCTTTTTTCCCCTTGGCTGGACTCTTCCCTTTCCTGCAACTTTTAAAGACAAAAAATGAACCTGGGTCAGATCCTCCATGCTTAGGTGGGTAGTTGAACATCAAGGTTCTTTCAAGTCCTCTGTTTCATATGAATTTTGCCCATACAGTTGGTTAACCAGTTTGGACTCAGGACAAATTGTGTGAAGCAACCTTCGTGTTGTATGATGACCCAAAAAGCAAACCCTGAAAAATGGAAAATGAGCATCCTAAGCCAGGGACATTTCCTTGGCATTTCATTTGATGTGAACTCAACCTTCCTGGCATTGTTAGAATATTGTTCCTTCATTATTTCACTCAGTATTATTCCATGTTAGGGGTCTTCTTCCATTTCCTCACTGAGACCCCTGACAAAAGCTAAATTTTTATTTCTTGAGTAAGCCATTTTTGGAACTTCCTCCTTATCTCTTCTCTATGGCTCCAGGTACTTATAAACAAACAAACAAACTTAAAAAAAGAGAGTGAAGAACAGAGTCATCTCGACAAACTTCCTAACAACAAAAAGTTAACTCTTGGGTGAAGAGCGGATAGCCTTTGTGGTCAACTCTGAAGGTACAGGAATAGTCCTATGGATTGAAAGGTGTCCACAAGATTCCTCAGACCTATTTGGAATTTCCTTATGGGACAGACAAAGGATGCAAAAACAACCATTAGCAAGTGAGGGAACTGGAAAAGGTGCTTCGGCTGTTCTGCCTGGCAGATGTGGGAAGCGCTAGGGAAGAGCTGGGCAGAAGATCCTGGAAAACAAAATCATCATCCATTCAGAGGTTCAGCCCTGGAACTTTAGAGACACCCTATACCAGAAGGCTGAAGGTCCCTGAGGACTTTGCAGCCGACTCTACAACTTTTATAGTCAATGGCTGAGGTTAGAAAGCACACTAAAACCCAAATGTTGGACCTGGTTGTTCTGGAGCAGCTCCTGGCCCTTCTGCCCCTGCTGATTAAGAGCTGGGTGCGGGAGTGTGGAGCAGAGACCAGCTCTTAAGCGGTGGCCCTGGCGGAAGGCTTCCTCCTGAGTCAGGGAGAGGAGCAGAAGGAACAAGTGAAATTGCAGGTGATAGACCTTCATCTTGGAAGTCCAGAAGGGAATAAAGAATGTGCTCGAATTCTTCACCCCTCTCTTCTATACTTCTCTAGTCTTCATAACATGGATATGTTCCACCAGTTCTTGTAGGACATTGTTCCATTATCTATTCTAGAATATACAGATAGTCCTTATTACAGTTCACTTATTGACTCTTCAAAGTTATGGCACTGAAAAAAGGGACGACCATTTTCATATTTACGACCATTGCAGCATCCTCATGATCACATGATCAAAATTCAGATACTTGGGAACTAGTTCATATTTATGACAGTTGCAGTGTTCTGAGGTCATCTTAACAGCTTTGGTGACCTTCTGACAAGCAAAGTCAATGGGATAGCTATGTGACTAACTTAACAATTGCAAAGATTCACTTTAACATATTGGGGCATTAAAGTTGATTTTAGAGAATAAGTATCCACCTCATGTTGTGTGATGTCTTACTTATTTTTTCTCCTCCGTCCTATTTCAAGTCTTTCACTCTGCAGACCAGAGATCCTATGAGAAGGAGGAATGTATCAAATCCCTCTCGGGAGCTGTTTTCCAGGAGGATCTATCAGGAATCCACAAATCAAGACATCTCAGATGGTAATCAAAAGTCCACCTATTCCCAGGAGAGGTCCCAGCTGTGTTACCTTCTCTATCTCCTGTAGAACGCCTTCTGCTATTTTATTAATTATCCATTTAAAAATTCTGTCTCCCTCACAGGGAGTCATACAATGAATTTGACTCCTTTTTATGGTGGTGCTGAAAGACCGGTTGAAGCTCCAACTCAAGTAAGAGAGATGATAATAATAATTTAAAAAATCACAAAATTAGTGTTTGCTGAATAACTCTAGCAGTAGTACTTATATACCACTTCAGTGCTCTAAGCGTTTTACAGAGTCGGCATATTGTCCCCAACAATATGTGTCCTCATTTTACCAACCCAGGAAGGATGGAAGGCTGAGTCAACTTTGAGCCGGTGAGATTCGAAGTGCCAAATTGTTGGCAGCTGGCAGTCAGCAGAAGTAGCCTTCAGTACTGTATTCTAACCACTGTTCCACCATGGCTCTTTTTAATAGAATGGTGACCCTGTTAGTAATTCTTTGGCATTGAATTGTGGAAGACTGCTGAATAATAACTAAAAGAATCACACTGACACCCTACAGTTTTGAAAAGGCCTTGTTTATAACCAGCGACTATAACCAGTCTTTAAAATCATCCTTATTTTTGTTCTGTTGTCATTCAGGAGGGTTTTGTGTCCTTTAAGGAGGTGGCTGTGTATTTCTCCGAAGAGGAGTGGTCTCAGCTGAATGTTGACCAAAAAGCACTGTATTGGGAAGTCATGCTGGAAAATCATAGGAACGTTGCCTCTTTGGGTAAGACTTTGCCAGAAATTTTATACAAAAAAGTACAAATTTGGAAAAGGAAATAAAGAAGATAAAATAATGTGATTAATGAATTAGAAAAAAGTATGATTAAATTAAAAAAAAAGAAAAAAGACAAAGTAATATTCCTCCCTCCTCTTTCTAAGTTTACATCATTATTTCCTCCTTTACATAATTTATCCTTTCTAATCCTCAAGTACAAATTTGATCACGAGTTCATTTTTTTCCTTTTTTTTTTTTTCAGCTAAAGTCCGTCAGGGGCTTCCAATCACTAATAAATATTGATAGTATCCTCTGCCTAATCGGAGTCAATTTAGTCATCGAGTCAATTTAGTCATCATCTTCCCCAACCATTGTAGTTATTGTAGAGTTCATTTTTTATATGTAAGTCTCACTATGGTTATCATACTCAGAAACAATCTTCTATGACTGTTGATTGGTGCCAACATAGTGTTCTGTTTTCAGTTGGATATTGATCTTTAAAGTTCTCTGTATCACTGAATGTCTTTGAATCCAAACTTTTCTAGCTTTTATATAAAGCCACCAAAGCATGACAAAATGATCATTGTCTGCATTTCCAACATAAGTTTGAGGTACATTTATACACTTTTGAATCTTTTTCTGTTGATTTTCAT
The DNA here is from genome assembly GCF_049901735.1 of Notechis scutatus. Taxonomy (NCBI): domain Eukaryota; kingdom Metazoa; phylum Chordata; class Lepidosauria; order Squamata; family Elapidae; genus Notechis; species Notechis scutatus. Next base: position 15,511,203 of record NC_142010.1, on the reverse strand, counting down.
ATTCCTCTGTTTTGTTTTTCACAATTCATATTTATCTTTTCTACAAAATGAGATTCAAAATCTGCTTTATGTTGTTGAATAATATAGTTCCCTTTATTTGCCTAGAATATTTCTGATAAAATGAAAACTACAGTATATTGTTTTTCCGTTCTTGACTTAGTTTGGTATGCCCGCAGCTCAAGTTCTAATGCCTCTCTATATTTTATCCATTATCTTTTCTTGCTGTTTTTTTCTGCTGAAAGCCATTAGGATGTTTTGGGGCACAGCCTGAGCTTGATATCTGTTTCATATTCTTAATGTGTCATTTCTAACATGATTTTAAAATCTAGATTGATCCTATATTTATTGTACCACAAATAACCATGACATCCTGCATTTCTAGTTCTAAGACCCTCTTATTTCTGAGCAATTCCGACTTCTTATTCAAACTGCACAGCAGAATACATAGTTCGATTTCAGATTGGGAAACAAATCTTTCCATTTCCTTCAAAACTTAGATAATTCAATATTTAATCCATGTTTTTTTCCTTGCCATACAAACCTAGATGTATTTTCCAAAATTTTAATCAAGAAAGTCCAGATTTTGAAGGACTTCTCTGCATCGATGTAGTGTGAAGCAGTTATTCATTATATCCAAACTTCCTATGCTTTGCTCTTTTTTCCCTAATGTTATTTTCATTTTTCTTTTCCTGTGAAGGTAATGACAGTGAAGAAGATGAAAAGTCCAGGGAGTTATTCCAAATGATCAGTCGTGGATACAATACGAAGAACCCTACAGTTCTAATGGAAGTAGAAAGCCGTGAGAGAAGCCATTCTAATTGCAATCAGGAATGTTCATCTGATGTTCATGCATCAATGAAAGCCTCTGTGGCCCAGGAAGGAAAAATAAAAAAGAAATATATTGGAAAATGTACAAAACTATTCATGAACAAATTAGATGTGGCTAAACATCAAACCCAAATGGAAGGAGAAGATTTTATATATGGAGACAATGGAAATACTTATAAATGGACCCTGTCTCTTCCCCATCAAAATGGGTCCAATAGATCTCAAAAAAGTATCCACACAGGAAAGAAGCCACATAAATGCATGGAGTGTGGAAAGAGCTTTAGTAGGAACACTTCCCTTACATGTCATAAGAGGATCCACACAGGAGAGAAACCCTATAAATGCCTGGAGTGTGGAAAGAGCTTCACTTTTAGTACTTCTTTTACTTCGCATTCCCGGATCCATACAGGAGAGAAGCCATATAAATGCATGGAGTGTGGACAGAGCTTTACTTCGAGCAACAGTCTTGCTTCCCATAAAAGGATCCATACAGGGGAGAAGCCGTATAAATGCATGGAGTGTGGAAAAAGCTTCTCTCTTAGCAGTTCTCTTACTTCGCATTACCGGATCCATACAGGGGAGAAGCCCTATAAATGCATGGAGTGTGGAAAGAGCTTCTCTCTTAGCAGTTCTCTTACTTCACATTACCGGATCCATACAGGGGAGAAGCCCTATAAATGCATGGAATGTGGAAAGGCCTTTACTCGGAGAAGGAGTCTTACTTCCCATAAAAGGATCCAGCAACGGAATAAGATGTATAAATGCAAGGACTGTGGAAAGAGCTTTTCTACAAACTGTCAACTTACAGGTCATAAGAAGATCCACATAGGAGAGAAGCCCTATGAATGTATGGAGTACGCAAACAGCTCCAGCTCACTCAGAAATCCTTCTTTACATGAAAGAATCAACACAGAGCAACGGCCTTATAAATGCATGGAGTGTGGAAAGTCCTTTATACAGAGAATTCATCTAAGTTCACATACAAGAATCCACACAGCAGAGAAGCCCTATAAGTGCATGGAATGTGGAAAGAGCTTCTTATCTAGTAATTCTCTTACTTCCCATTACTCGATCCATACAGGGGAGAAGCCATATAAGTGCACAGAGTGTGGAAAGAGCTTCTCTCAAAGTTCTTCTCTTTCTCTTCATCAACGAATTCACACAGGAGAAAAGCCCTATAAATGCATAGAATGTGGAAAGAGTTTCCCTAAAAACAGTGATCTTATTATACATTCAAAGATCCATACAGGGGAGAAGCCACATAAATGCCTGAAGTGTGGAAAGAGCTTTGTTAAGAACAGTCAACTTATTTACCATAGTCGGATCCATACCGGGGAGAAGCCCTATAAATGCATGGAATGTGGAAAGAGCTTCCCTAAGAACAGTGATCTTATTGCACATATAAAGATCCACACAGAGGAGAAGCCACATAAATGCATAGTGTGTGGAAAGAGCTTTATTAAGAACAGCCAACTTATTTACCATAGTAGGATCCATACAGGGGAGAAGCCATATAAATGCATGGAGTGTGGAAAATGCTTTACTGCCGGTAGTAATCTTCTCGCCCATAAAAAGACACACACAGGGGAGAAGCCTTATAAATGCACTGAATGTGAAAAGAGTTTTTCTACAAACAGTTATCTTAACATCCATAAAAGGATCCACACAGGGGAGAAGCCTTATAAATGTATGGTCTGTGGGAAAGGTTTTATTATGAACCGTTCTCTTAATGCCCATATAAGGACCCACATAGTGTAGAATCCATATAAATCTGTGAAATCTGGAAAAAGGTTCAAGATGAACAGTGCCCGAATGTTGTCTATACGGATACATTTTGGTGAGAATATGTTTAAACGTTAGGTTTAATGATTGAAATATATGCATTTTCTAATTACATTTACTGAATTAGAGTTTTTTTGAGTCCAATGTTGACAACTAGAAGCCCCAGGGAGATGAATTTACCAATGGAAACCAAATGCTAGCCATGTTTTAATTACAAACAGTGAATTTTTGTAGCTACTGTCATTTGAAGGTCAGCAATGCCATTTCACATAAATAAAGGACCATCTTCCTTTCTTCATGTTTATCGCATTTTCGATTGGATCATAAGAAAGCCTTAATCCCTAATAAAAGGTTAATTTTTGAGATCAAGCATACAGCTTAGCTAGTAAAATATAATTCAATGTGTTATATGGGAAAGCTATAAATCAGGGACGACGTGTAGGAGTTATAGCTAAATGTGAATTACCAAAGTTCAAGTGATGCTATAGAAGATACCTTATGAACAGAACAGTTTAAGTAGCAACTGTTTTGCAGTTAAGCTGTGTATAGCTGTCATTAGAAGTTATATAATGAATTGCAAAATTTTGAAATGAAACGGCTTGGGATATTGTGCTAAATTACAAGAATGTTAAAAAGAAACATCTGGTGACTGGGTAACATCAGATACTCTAACTTAATTCTTAATGCTACAAAAAACTCACTGGATTTACAATCTCCAACTCTGTGTATTCAGTTTGGACAAAGGGCTCACGTGAGAATGTTATCTCTTCAAGACAAAACATTTTAAATCTTTCTCCCTCTATAGCAGAAATGAGAATGGGAATTTAGTCTGCAGTGTGAGGAGATGAGAAAATAATCCAACTCTTCAATTCACTATGAATAACAGACCTAATCAATCATTATGGATGCGGAAGGAGGGAACTTTTTTCTGTCAAAGGCTTATCATGTTTTGAGAGAATAATCATACAGGTATTCATTCGAGTGTGAAGAAAGTTTCAGGATGAGGAAATCCCCTCTCAGAAAAAGCCAGAATGACCAGAAACCCCTGAAATTCATGTGCAAAAGACTTTCCAAGCATTAGGACCATATTTTGGCTTCCTATGGTGAGATCAGAGCTAAGAAAAAGTCTAAATTTAATGTGAATGAAAATGTATATCAATGGTTCTGTATACAACACCTGCAGCCCTTTCTTCACTGGACAGTTTATTGTACCGGAGGGGAAAACTGGATGAATAGCCAGAAAACGATGAGACCGCAGTATAGAGGGCTTCATGCAGGCAGTCAGGGCACCAAATTCCTTAAAGCAGCTCCAGTAATGGAGGATTATGATTGAGGAGGGGAAGAGAAAGTCGCCTGACAAATGCCTATGGAGATTCTCATACATCCAGAAGCCTTGGTTGTCCCAAAGGTACTTTTCCAAAAGGCAACTGGACTTCCTTTGTGTTTTCCTGAAAACCTTTTGCTTCTCATCCAAGAAGCATCTTCAGAACTCAAGGTGCTCCTTGGATAAGAAGTGAAACATTTTCAAGAAAATAGAAATTACAGTTGCCTTTTGAAAAAGTACCTTTGGGAACTATTGACAAATCCAGAGGAGCGAAAAGAGTTTTCGTATATAAACAACTGAGAAGATAGAAATTGATATATCCAGTAAGATAGAAATAGTTGCTAACCTATAGTAATAGGAAGAGAGTAAAATGAGCAATGTGCGATTAACATTAACTTTACAAGTAAGGAGTGGGAGTTTTAAGTGCACCTTATAAAATTTTTGTGGGAAGAACAAATTCTCTTTATATATGTTTACGATGAGAAAAGCCCTAACAATTGCTTATTGGTAAAAAAATTGGGTGGCAGACAGACCTCTGAGTGTGAGAGGCTCCTGCTGGGTTGAACTTGAAGCTGTTTATTTAAATAATAATCGTGCATGAATCTGTATCAAAATGGAGAAAAGAGACACCAATTCGAGTTTTATGCCAGTTACTGTCCAATTTTTTATTAGAGAAATGGAAATCAGACTGAGAGCCATACAAAATTAGACATCAATTGAACCTTTTATTCATGATCTAGAGATATCCCAGTTGCTTTAAATTCTAGAAAAGTTTTAAGTTTCCTACTTATATTTCCTGAGGGTGTTTGGTATTCAACCCCTAAATAAAACATATTCTCCCCCCCCCCCATGGTATTTTATGTTCTCTTTTCCATTGTTGTGTTCCATCATATTGCGGTTCCCCTTTTTCTCTTGTCGCAGATGAGACGCCATTTTGCCCCTCTATTTGTCTTCCAAGGAGCCTCGCTGTGAGGTAAAATTTCTGGAACATCCACCAGTTTCAACTTTTCAAGCAGCCAGTCGGTCTTTCCAATTATTCTTGGCTTCACCCAGAGACAAAAAAAATTTGACAAGTGCAGGGAACTAGAGAACAAAAACACGGTAAAAGTCTCCGTTTTCCTGATTGTGGCTTCCCTGCCCCAGCTTCATCTTCCCCTTTAGGCTGGGGCCTGCAACAACCACAAGATATAAAATATGCTAATCAGAGAGCCTCTTGGTCCTCATGTTCTGCCTGCCTAGCTGTTTCTGACAGGATTTGGCTCCTTTTGAGGCCTCCCTCAATCTCTGGAGCCTTCAGGTCAGCTGTTCTTGGGGGAAACTAGTTCAAATCCTCCAGAGAGATTTTTCTCCATCTCCACAGACTGTTCTGGACAGGAAAGAGGAAGGTGGAGAAGATTCCACTGCTGGAGATGCCGCAAAGGGGTCCCGCCTGGAAGGGTGCATAGAGAGGGGACAAGTCTTCCTTCAGGGTTGGAGTCCGGATCCCATGTTCCCCTGCTGCCCTTCATCATGCAGGGGCCAGGCTGGGGGGGACATGCAAAGGAAAGAATGTGGGGTCACTAGAAGGGGAGGGGGTGTTTCCCCATTTCCTGGGGGAGTCAAAGCCGGCTTGAAGTCCTGCTGGTTCTTGGTGCAAGGATGGATGTGCGAGGACAGGAACTGGGGTGCTGCTTCCCAGCCTTTTCCCACGACCGCAAAGGGGCTCTTCCTGCAGAAGAGAAGGGAGACGTTGCAGGGAGGTGCAAAAGTGGGGCTGATGTGCAGCATTCGCACCGTGTGCCCGATGAGTCCAGTTCTTGTCAGACTTCTTGAAAGTCTGGGAGTTGAAGTCCACCCGTCTGAATTTGGCCATGTTTGAAAAAGTGTGGATTAGGCTAAGAAGCAAGGAAACGTGTTTGTAGGAGTTGTATGAATCAGGAAATCATGTTAGGCTTTAAATGGTTTATTCATTCGGGTGTTAATCCTATATGTGTTTGGTGGTGGTTTGTTTAATTCAGGCTTCTGAAATTCCTAAAGGGATTTGGATGAAATAATGAGTAGGATTCAGCTGGCTAAAGTTTTTCAAGTTCAAAGGTTGATTTATTTTCTTATAAAAATCGATATATATAGCTCTTACCTCAATTGGTTTTTCTGCAATTCTAATTATTAGTTGAATTATTTTGTGTCAACTTTGCCAACAGGGCTAGTTAACCAGTTTGGGGTCAGGGCAAATTGTGTGAAGCAGCCTTCGTCTTATAGTATGACTTTGCTCCCAAAAAGCAAGCTCTGAAAAACAAAGTGGGCATCCTAAGCCATTGCCGTTTCCTTGGCATTTCATTTGATGTGAACTCAACCTTCATGCCATCATTAGAATGTTGTTCCTACCCACGATACTTAGTATTATTCCATGTTAGGGGTCTTTTTCCTTTTCTTCACTGAGACCCCTGACAAAAGCTAAAGTTTTCTTTCCTGACGTAAGCCATTTTTGGAATTTTGTCCTCTATGGCTCTTGTTACTTACAAAGATACAAACTTAAAAATACAAGAGTGAGGAACATCCTTAATGAATGTCTAATGCCTAAACGTCTCAATATGAAGCACAAGAAACATGTGTAAACATTCTGTATTCCATTCCAGTTTCTTAAGCTTCCTTGAGTTTTGGAGACTTTATGAACCCTAAGTGTAGGGTAAATGTCGATCTTAACATTAAAAAAAAGTTAGCCTACACTTTGAGGAAAAAAGAAATAGAAAATCCTCCAAATTTATATTTGTTAAGATTTATTTTATATTCCAATAGAATACCTAGAAGTAAACAAAGTAATAACCAAAATCCAATATGGGTTTGTCAAAAACAAATCATGCCAGACTAATCTTATTGCATTCCTTGACAAAGTGACAAAATTAGTGGACCAGAGGAATGTTGTCAGTATAATTTACTTGGACTTCAGTAAGGCATTTGACAAAGTAGACCATAACCTACTACTTGATAAAAGAGAAAAATGTGGGTTAGACAGCATCACCACCAGATGGATTTGTAACTGGCTGACCAACCGCACTCAGCGTGTAGTCCTCAATGGAACTGCATCTACCTGGAGGGAGGTATTAGGTTCAGCTCTGTATTAGGTCTAGTACTCTTCAACATCTTTATCAATGACTTGGACAAAGGGATAGATGGGGAACTCATCAAATTTGCAGATGACACCAAGCTACCAAAGCATAGGCTTAAGATACAGAAGGATCTTGACACACTTGAACATTGGGTACTATCTAACAAAATGAAATTCAATGGTGAAAAAAAGTAAGGTTCTACATTTAGGCAAGAAAAACAAAATGCACAGGCACAGTATATGTGGTACCTTGCTCAATAGGTGGTGACTCTGAGAGGGATGTTGGAGTCCTAATGGATATTCACTTAAATATGATCCAGCAGTGTGCTGCAGCTGCCGAAAAAGCCAACACAGTTCTAGATTGCATAAACAGAGAGATAGAATCAAGATCATGTGAAGTATTAATACCACTTTATAATGCCTTGGTAAGGCCACACTTGGAATAGTGCATCCAGTTTTGGTCGCCACAATGTAAAAAAGATGTTGAGACTCTAGAAAGAATGCAGAGAAGAGCAACAAAGATGATTAGGGAACTGGAAGCTAAAACATAAAGAATGATTGCTGGATGTGTCTAGTTTTACAAAAAGAAGGACTAGGGGAGACATGATAGCAGTCTTCTGATATCTCAGGGGCTGCCCCAAAGAAGAAGGAGTCAAACTATTCTCCAAAGCACCTGAGGGTAGGACAATAAGCAATGGGTGGAAACTAATCAAGGAGAGAAGCAACTTAGAATTAAGGAGAAATTTTCTGACAGAACAAATAATCAGTAGAACAACTTGCCTCCAGAAGTTGTAAATGCTTCAACACTGGAAGTTTTTAAGAAGATGTTGGACAACCATTTGTCTGAAGTGGTGTAAGGTTTCTTATCTAAGCAGGGGATTGGATTAGAAGACCTTAAAGGTCCCTTCCAACTCTGTTATTCTATAAAATATTCCATTTCTGGATGAAAACTAGGACCATATTTTGCACCACACGTGATGGACAGAGAGACATAGAAATACCCAGAGGATTGATCGTGAGAAAAAAAAAAAGATGCATACCTTCGTTTTTTTCATAAAGGCCTATTTACTTGCACTATCATGTATATTAAGGGTTGAAGGGCCTGGAATAAAACCAATGTTAAATTGTGTGCTTAAATTCTGATCTTCACATATGTCAAAATCGTGTTTTGCAACACTGGCAGTTGGTTAGCTAGCAAGATGTTGTGGGCAAACAGGAAGTGTGTGCTTAAAAGTACATGTAAAAATAACTGTTGTAACACTGAGGTTAAAGGAATGGATAACTGCCCCTGTTGCTATGACAAGTTGGCAGAATCCTCAAAGTCATATGCTTTGCCATTTTAGGGTATATAATGAAATGTTGAATGGTGGATATAGGCCCGTTGGTCTCAAGCCATCTCTTGACTGCTTGTCCGATGAACCCTCATTGCAATGTGTTATGTGCCTTATGTATGTTGTGCTGTAAGGCTTTCGATGGGTCCTCAGTTTAAGTGCCTTATGTTTGCTATGCTTTAAATTTTAAACAAACCCCTGGATCCTAAGTGAGATGCTTTATGGTGTGCTGTCTGTTCAATTTCTAGTAGATGCAGCTATGCTCATAATTATATATTAACCTAGAGGCCATATCAATGGACAGGTTCAAACACATTACCGATAAAATTTAATAGTTATAGGATAAAATACAATAATTTAATACATAAAATGGAAAATAGTATAAAATGACATAAAATTATTTCTGTATCACCCCAGCAATCTACCCCAATCAGGCCCACATATGCTGATCTCAGTCAGACCATTTTCGTCAGAAATTGTGCTGTATTAAATGTTGTTTTCAGATTCTGGCCACACATGAGGTATGTTGTTTTAATATGGGCCTCCCACTGGGCCGTACATTTAATATGTGGATCAAGGTACTTATCTCTCACCCCCTTATACAAACAGCAATTGAATAATATATGAGTCAGATCTTCTACCTCTTCAGCTCTACAGATACATGTACGATCATTGTATGGGATAGAATGGAATCTCCCAAATCTAACCATTGTATCAAACTGTTCGAATCTTGCTCGGGTAAATGTCTCCCTGAAATGTTTTGGCAATTGTGATTTTAAATAGTTGTCCATTTGGAAGGTGTGTTTATATTTGCTCAGCCATTTCAGGCTAGCAGCCCTACTAAGTGTGGCTTTGTCATTTTGGGCTTCTATATCCATGATTCTTTGGGCAACTTTTGTTGTTGTTGTTCTCCTGTTACACAGGGTGCAGGGAGACCACAGCTCTTTATATATGTAATTTGTCAATTTAGTAATTCAGAGGGTTTGTGATTGCAATTTTATCTGCTCCAGCAGACATAGCTTAGGGAGTTTATCCGCCTCCATTTTCTTAATTTTGAGCCAGTAGTTGTAAGCTCTGGTTTTAGACAGTGTGTAAATTCTCAGTTCTGCTCTGACTGCTCCAGCAAATGTCTTAGGGTCCACACCTAAATACATCTTAGATGCTGAGACTGCTTGCTCTAAAGCTGTAATGGGGTGTGTGGTAAAAAAGACCCCCCAAAATAAATAGAAGATAACTGTTATATTCTGGGCATGGGTGCAAGTAATTGAGACGAGTCAGTGAGTTAGTGAACTTCAACTCTTTATTAAGAATCAGAAACAAAGAGCAAAACCTTTGGGCAGCAGTAGCCCTTTTATAGGACTAGCTACTGACCTGTTAACCAATGACCTATGTCCACATGCTTAACGTTTGGCCAATGAAAGATGTTAAAGTAATAGCCAATCAGGTTGTTCCCTGAGGACCAATCCCAGTTCGCTATCCTAGGCCAATCCAAAGTGCAGGATTTCAAGCCTGCTTAACATAATGTTAATAAGTTTATTCAATTGGTTTTTGTTAGTTCATAACACCCCTCCCCCCTAGGTTCCGTTTGAGGGGTGCGGTAACATATTCGCGTAGATATGCAGGTCGTTTCACCTGCCTGTTTGATTTCCGCAGTTCCACCGGTTTTTGTCTGCAGTCCGATTCCGGTGGAATGCTATGAAGGGTTTCTGGTGCGGCTAGTTCTGTTTCCGCGCGGGAGGACTCGGCGCGGCTCTCGTTGTTGTCATCCCAGTCTCCTAGGCTTGCTTCCGGGTCCCGTGGGCTTGCTTCCCTCGTGCTATTTCTGGGCGGAGATATCACCCCGCTCCCTGATTCTTCTTCAGGTTGCGCGTTTTTTTGGTTAGGTTGCTGGGTCCCCATGATTATGTCGTCATCAAGCCCGTTTTCGGCCTCCTCGATATCTCCTCCCCCCTTAGTTTGTGAATCACGGGAGGTGGGTGCCATTCTGGATCGAAGTTGATCTATATGGCGTTTCCAAAGTCTCCGTCATTAGTCTGTAGGCGGTAGGATCTGGGGCCGGTGGGTTGGGTAATAGTTGCAGGGACCCATAATGGGTCACCTGAAAAGTTTTTAGCAAACACCAAGTCGCCTACCTTGAATTCGCGGCACTTCCCGCTAGATCCACAGGGTTTTTCTGGTGAATACGAGGGATGGAGGCGATCGAGGTGAGAGCAAAGTCTCCGCCCCATTAGCAGTTCGGCAGGCGTCTTATTCGTGATGCTGTGTGGGGTGATGTGTTGAAGCAGGAGTATTCGGTTGAGCTTGTCGTCGATGTCCCCATAGTCCATTTTATGTAGGGTTTTCTTGATGAATTGTACCATTCGCTCCGCCCTTCCGTTGGCCGCAGGGTGCGCCGGCGAGGTGAGCGCGTGGCGGATGCCCCGGTCCGCTAGATACTGTTCAAAAGCTAGGGCCGTAAACTGGGGCCCGTTATCGGAAACTAAAACGTCTGGTAGCCCATGCATCACGAATAATTTATTCAGTTTATTAATGACTGACTCTGTTGTGGTTGTTTTCATTTTTTGGATTTCTAACCAGTTTGAATAGGCATCAACTGTTAATAAAAACGTGTGTCCTTTGGTGGGTCCCGCAAAATCAACGTGGATACGGGACCACGGGCCTCGAGGGGTTTCCCACTCGGTTGGCGTCGCTTTAGGTGGGGCGTTGCTAACATCTTGGCACTTCCGGCATGTGGTTACCCAGGCTGCAATTTGTTTATCAATACCCGGCCACCATGTGTAGCTTCGTGCGAGCGCCTTCATGCGCACGATGCCCGGATGTCCCTCGTGTAATACTTTTAAGACAGTCTGTTGTAGCCTCTCTGGGATGACTACTCTATCCCCCCAGAGAACGCAACCTTTCTGGGAGAAAAGCTCTGTCTGCCGATTCTTGAATGGTGCGAAATCGTCGTGGATTTGGTCGGCTGGCCATCCTCTTTCGACCCAACTGAGGACTCGTGCCAGGATAGGGTCCCTTTTTGTCTCGATCGCGATGTCTCTCGCTGTCAGTGGTGAGTGCAGCGTTTCGATTTGGAGCGTCGTGAGGGTTGGAGCTGGGTCGTCGACGGCTTCCGGAAGTGGAGAACGACTCAATGCATCAGCGTGGGGAATGGCTTTCCCTGGGCGATGTTGCAACACGTAATTGTAGGCAGCTAGAAACTCAGACCATCGAATCATTCTTGGCAATAATATATAGGGAGTTGGTTTGTCTCCCGCTATAATCCCAAGCAATGGTTTGTGATCTGTGACTATCGTAAATGCTCGTCCATAGACGTACTCGTGAAAACGCTTCACAGCAGACACAACGGCAAGGGCCTCCTTATCGAGTTGGCTATAGTTCCTTTCGGTCTTTGATAATGTTCGTGAAAAAAAAGCAATAGGTGCTTCGTTTCCGTTTGGAAGTACATGGCTTAAGATCACTCCCACTCCAAACGGTGAAGCGTCGCAAGTAATATTCAAAGGTAAAGTCTCGTTGTACTGCATCAAAACAGCGTCGGAGGTTAGCAAGTCTTTTATTTGTTGGAAGGCACTTTCCTCTCGACGTCCCCAAACCCAGGTAGCTCTTTTATCAAGAAGTCTGTGTAAGGGCTCCGCTACAGTCGCCTTCTGGGGCAAGAAAATGTTGTAGAAGTTAATGAGCCCCAGAAAGGCTTGGAGGTCTGTTCTATTTTTGGGCGTTGGGGCATTTTTAATCGCTTTTAACTTGTTATCAGTGGGGTGGATTCCTTGACTATCGAGAAGGTATCCCAGGAACTCCACCCTCTCGGTACACAGTTGACATTTATTTTTTTTAACCTTCAGGCCGGCGTCTTTAAATTTCTTCAGAACCATTCTGAGGCGCTTTTCTAAAATGTCTCGATTAGGGGCGGCGATTAATACATCATCAAAGTATGGTACGACCCCTTTTATACCTTGTAAGAGTCTCTCCATTAAACTTTGAAAAATTCCCGGAGCTACTCACTCCGAATTGGAGTCTATTGCACTTAAAAGCGCCTCTATGTGTAACGATAGTCTGTGCTTCCGCAGTTTCCGCATCAACGGGCAACTTTTGGTACGCTTGTGCCAAATCCAATTTAGCGAATATCTTCCCACCACCCAAGGAGTGGAGAAGGTGTTGAACCACTGGTACCGGGTAAGCACTTTGCTGAAGTGCGTGGTTCAAAGTGGCCCGATAATCCCCACAAATTCTTAACAATCCATCTGGTTTAATGGGTGTTACAATTGGGGTTTCCCAACGGGCGTGGTCGGTTGGTTCTAAAATGCCCTGGGCTATTAATTTATCGAGTTGCTCGTTGATCTTTGGTTTTAGTGCAAAAGGCACCCGACGAGGCTTAAGGCGGATGGGAGCTATGTCAGGGTTGAGGTTAAACGATATTGGGGTCCCCTTGTACTTGCCTAGTCCGTCTGAAAAAACGTCCTGGAATTCTTGGACGAGAGACTCCTCCCAGTCATTGCTCTCAGCCCGGTGGATGCCGGCTACCACGATCCCGAGCGGGGCGAACCATTGTAGGCCTAATAAACTAGGCCGATCACGATCGATGACAGTTAGTGGTAATGATGCGCTACGGTTCTTGAAGGAGACTTGGACTTGGCTGGAACCGACGACCGGAATTCTGTTGCCCTGGTAATCCTTGAGTATGATCCTCTGGGGATTGAGGTCCTGTCGACGGATGGCAGGAATTAGTTGCTTGAAAGTTTTCCAGGAAACCATTGAGAGGGACGACCCCGAGTCGACTTCCATCACGCAAGGTTGGTTCTCGATGGCGACCCTCACTCGGATCTTCCTTGCGTCTAAGGATGTAGCGTGGCCGATGGTGATGGTTTGGTGTGCTTCCTCCCATCTCGTGGAAGAGGCAGGTGTTTTATTTCTGTAGGAGTGGTTGTTCCATTGGTGGTTCGGGTGGTTCCGATTCACGGGCTCGAATCCTGAAGACTTGCTACAGTTATTCTCCCTGCGCTTGGGGCTGGACCCTCGCTTGCTTCTGCAGACCTTTGCAATGTGGCCTCTTTTTCCACAGGAATGGCAGAGTGCGTCGAGGAATTTGCACTCGGATCGTGGGTGTTTTGCCCCACAACCCGCGCATTGTCGCGGGAATCGTTGGGTTTGTTGGTCTCGCTCGGACCGAGTCGGTTGACCTCTTCCTCATCACTTTCTGATGGGGATTCCAGGTCTTCGTGATGCGCCGTTGTTGAGTGCCTCTCAGGGCGAGGCGAGGTGTCATTTGCGAGTTGGCGAAGCGGTGCGTTGTTGCGGCGCATTCGAGCGGCCGACTTCTTGGTTGCTTTTGCTGCAGTAGCATCTGCGATGGCATCGGCAAGATCGATGTCCCCTTTTGCCATGATCTTGCTTTGTACTGTGTGGTCATCTAATCCCAGAACTATGCGGTCTCGCAAAGCTTCTTCGAGGTTGGAAAACCCACAGAGGCCTCCCAAATTCCGGAGGTCAGCGATGTAGTCTGCGAGACTTTCGCTTTTCCGTTGGTCCCTCTGGTAAAATTCATGTCTTCGAACAAGTGTGGGCACCGCGGGTGCATAGTGGGCCTTCAGGAGGGGAGCGAGGGCGTCCCAGTCCATGGATTTCACTTCAGCCGGTTTTGCGAGTGATTTCACCATTTCGCCGCAATGGGTCAGGAATATTGCTCGTTTCTTGCCGGTTGTCGCGTCCTTTAGGTTATTGGTCTCCAAAAACATTTGGAACCGATCCATATATGAGTCCCAGTCTTCGTTTGCCGGGTCGAATGGAGCGGGTGGTATAGCACCGCTGGCCATGTTGCCGTCGTTGGTGCGTGTTCAGCCACGTGCTCTGCTTGGCGCTCTTTTAGTGTTCAGTCAGCTCTATCGTCTCTTGCATCCCATCCTCGTCGCCAGTGTTATATTCTGGGCATGGGTGCAAGTAATTGAGACGAGTCAGTGACTTAGTGAACTTCAACTCTTTATTAAGAATCAGAAACAGAGAGCAAAACCTTTGGGCAGCAGTAGCCCTTTTATAGGACTAGCTACTGACCTGTTAACCAATGACCTGTGTCCACATGCTTAACGTTTGGCCAATGAAAGATGTTAAAGTAATAGCCAATCAGGTTGTTCCCTGAGGACCAATCCCATTTCGCTATCCTAGGCCAATCCAAAGTGCAGGATTTCAAGCCTGCTTAACATAATGTTAATAAGTTTATTCAATTGGTTTTTGTTAGTTCATAACAATAACAATACAATAAAATAATTCTTACTTTAGAATCAGAGGTTTATTTCATGAGTAATTTGGAACATTAATAGCCAACATATCAATACAATCTCACAGCATTACTTACATCAATAACCCATTGCAATGAGGTCCAGAGACAGTAGCTAGGTCCAGCAAGGAAGAGCTACTATCAGTGGCCATGATTTGCAACCCATCTCCTTCTTTTATACCTTTCTTCTGAAAGCCCCTCAGTAAATGGAATTTTACTGGAGTTACTTTTTTGTTCTCTCATACTGACCGTCAGTTAACACATACTTGTGTGTGCATCCTACGATCTGCTGCTTTCAGTTCCCTATTTCCCAATGTCTGTGATATCCTTAGTCCAAAATAGCTCCTGAAACTAATTACTTTGCAAATACATGTTACAAAATTATGCTTGCACAGCAGATTACAAATATTTTGTTATTCTTAGGAAATCATTTTAACTGACACTAAATATATAGCATTTTATTTCAGGCCTGCTATTATTCTGAGGCCTGTATAATTCTGGCAAATTCAAAGCCCAGTTTTCCTTTTCTCATAGGTGTAAACCCCAAACCCCAGCTCCATATAGGAGCATAGGGGTTACCTTAGCTTTATATACTTTGATTAGTGGTACTAGGGAGCCTGGGTAACTGTAATTCTTTAATTAAGGTAATAGATTCATGCAAGCTTTTGCTCTAAGTGTGCTCAGTTGATGGTTACAAGCCCAAGGTCTGGTCTTGGGAAAACTTATGCCTAAGTATATGAAAGTGCTAACCTTTCAATTGGTACTCCATCTAGCTGTCATCTATGTCTCTGGTTATGTTTATCAAACACCATAATTTTTCATTTAGATTTACTAACAATTAGAGAGTTTTCCTGACAGTAGTAGCTAAATCTCCTTAGTGCCAAGCAATCCTACTTGTGGGTACAATAATAGGATCATATCATCATAGAGAAAGGTGTTACAATTTCTATGACCCAGACTGACCCAGACAAAAAGTGGGATTCCTTTCTTTCACCCAATGGTCTTAAATGGAATCATTTAACAATAAGGACAACTCTTGAAAATCCTCCTGATTTTTGTTCTGTTTTCTTCTCATTCAGGAAGGTCTTGTGTCCTTTAAGGAGGTGGCTGTGTATTTCTCCAAAGAGGAGTGGTCTCAGCTGGATGCTGACCAAAAAGCACTGTATTGGAAAGTCATGCTGGAAAATCATAGGAACGTTGCCTCTTTGGGTGAGAATATACAAGATTTTTTTTCAGAATAAAAACTACAGACTTTGAAGATGAAATAAAGAAGATAGAATCATGTGATTAAAAAATAGAAAAAAGTATAAAATTTAAAAAAGGGAAAAGGCAAAGTAATAAAAGTAATATTTCCCCCTCTTTCTAATGTTACATCATTGTTTCCTCCTTTACATAATTTATCCTTTCTAATCTTCAAAAATCACAAGTTCATTTTTTCTTTTTTTCAGCCAAAAGTCGATCTTGGGTTCCAATCACTAATAAATATAGATACTATGCATTATCGGAGTCAATTTAGTCATCATTGAGAATTCTCTCATCTTCCCCAACCATTACATCATTCTAGTTATTGTAGAGTCCTTCTGTGTATAATATGGTTGTCATACTCAGAAACTATCTTTTATGACTGTTGATTAGTGCCAACATAAATTGTTCTGGTTTCAGTTGGATATTGATCATTAAAGTTCTCTGTATCACTGATTGTCTTTGAATCCAAAGTTTTCTAGCTTTTTTACAAGTCCACCAAAGTATTACAGAATGATCTTTTATCTTGTCCACATCTCCAATATAATTTTGAGGTACATTTATACACTTTTGAATATTTTTCTGTTGATTTTCAAATTCCTCCATCTGTTTAGAGGTGTTAGCAATTACATATTCATCTTTTCTACATGTGAGATTCAAATTCTGCTTTATGTTATTGAATACTATAGTTCCCTTTATCGACCTAGAATGTTTCTGATAATATGAGAACTATACTGTTTTTCCGTTCTTGATTTAATTTGATATTCTCACAGCTCAACTTCTAATTGCTCTCCACATGTTACCCATTTTCTTTCCTTGCTGCTTTTTTTCTGCTGAAAACCATTAGGATGTTTTGGGGCACAGCCTGAGTTTATATCTATTTCATATTCTCAATGTGGCATTTCTAACATAATGGTTTAAAATCTAGTTTGATCCTAAATTTAAGAGCTTCATTAAGAACTGTGAACTTACCATAGTAGGATCCATACAGGGGAGAAGCCATATAAATGCATGGAATGTAGAAAGTGTTTTTCTATGAAGACGAATCTTAAGACCCATGAAATGATCCACACAGGGAAGAAACCTTATAAATGCATAGAATGTGGAAAGTGTTTTTCTACGAAAACGAATCTTAAGACCCATAAAAGGATCCACATAGGGGAGAAACCTTATCAATGCATGGAACGTGGAAAGAGTTTTTCTACGAACCGTTATCTTAATCACCATAAAATGATCCACACAGGGGAGAAGCCTTATAAATGTATGCTGTGTGGAAAAGGTTTTATTATGAACAGTTATCTTAGCTACCATAAAAGGACACAATGTAGTAGCCATAGAAATCTGTGAAATCTGGAAAAAGCTTCAAGAGAACCAATGGCTGTATTTCCATATACGAATACATTTAGGTGAGAATCGGTTAAAATGTTAGGTTTTAATTGTTGAAATAATATGCATTTCCTAATTACATTAACTTAATTAGGAAAGGGTTTTTTTTGAGTCTGATCTTCACAACTTGAAGCCCAAGAGAAATGGATTTACTAATGGAAACCAAGAGGTAGTTATGTTGTGTTTTAATTATGAACAGTGGATTTTTGTAGCTACTTTCATTTGAAAGTCAGCAATGCCAAGAGAGAACATTTTTTTCTTCATGTTTTTGACTGGATCATAATAAAGCCCAAATCCCCAAGAAGAGTTTAATTTTTGAGAGGAAGCATAGGCTTAGCTACTAACACGTAATTCCATGCATATTATGGGAAAGGCATAAATCAGGAAAGACTTGCAGAAGTTACCGCTAAATATGAATTATCAAAGTATGAGTGATGTTAAAGATGAATAGAACAGTTTAAGTTACATAATGAATTGCAAGATGTTGAAACAGGAAACATCTTCAGATATTGTGCTAAATTACAAGAATATTCAAAAAGGAAACCTCTGGTGACAGTGGAACATCAGATTGTATAACCTTAATGCTACAAAAAGCCCACTGGATTTATAATCTCCACCTCAGTGTATTCAGTTGGACAAGGGGCTCACCTGAGAATGTATCCTACTATTGAGCTGGAAAATGGTTGCTCTAGGAGGGATGTGATCAGGCAGACATTTAATAGGTGTTTCTTTCCCAAGAAGCAGAAGGAGTTGCATCTTTTCAAGACAAAACTTTTCATAATCTTTTTTCTTCCATAGCAGAAATGAGAATGGGAACTTCTGGAGTGTGATACGAAAAAAATACACAGAAAACTCTTTCAATCTACTGTGAAAAAAAGAAATGCAGAAGCAGGGACCTTTTTGTCTCTCATGTTGTGTAAGAATAATCATATAGATTCTAATTCAAATGTGAAAAAAGTTTTAGGATTCCTGTCTCACAAAAAGCCAGTATGACAAGAAGCCCCTGATATACATGTGCAAAATATTTCCCAAGCTTTAGGACCATATTTTGCTTTTCTGTGATGAGATGAGGGCTAAGAAAATCTCTACATTTAATGTAAATGACAATGTATATCAATGGTTCTGTATATCACAGTTGCAGTCCCTTCTTCGCCAGAGAGTTTTTATATAGATGGGGAAAGCTGGATGAATCTCAAGAAAAGAATGAGACTTTCCGATGTGAAAATCAAGGGTAGTGGGCTTTATACAGACAGCCAGGGTGCAGAATTCCTCATAGCAGCTCCAATAATAGAAAATTGTAATTGAGGAGGGGAGAGGAAAGCCCCCTGACAAATGCCTGTGAAGATTCTCATACACACAGATCATGGCTGTCCCAGAAATAATTTTCCAAAAGGCAACTGGATTTTGTGTTCAATTCTCATCCAAGAAACATCTGAAAATGCTTCTTCAAAACTGAAGATGCTCCTTGGCTAAGAAGTGAAAATATCTTCAAGAAAGTAAAAAGTCCAGTTGCCTTTTGAAAAAGTGACTTTGGCAGCCCTTGACAAATATAGATGAGCAAAAGGGGTTTTCATATGTAAACATAGAGAAAGAAGACAGACATAGATATGTCAAGTAAGATAGAAATATTGCTAGCCTTTTTTTTTTTTAAAAAAAAGGTTTATTGGTTTTTAAAGACAAACAAAAACAAACAAAACATAAAAACATCCAACTTTCTTTCATAAATGTACAAGCAGTGTGTCGGTTGGTTTACAAATTTTTTGTGCATCCATTTCATAGTCTCAATTACAGTTACATTGCATAATAACTCATATTATCAATCAAAAATTGAATACCCTAGCATCACTATTAAACAATCATTTGACTATAATTTTATTCATTCATACTTTGTGAGATAACTATAATTTACTTAGTTTATTTTATAACAATTCATATAATCCTCCCAAATCTATCCTAAAAACATTTTATAGATATGATAACAAAAAAAGAAATACATCTTTACATATTCATTATTTTCTAAAATTCTAGATATTCTATTATTGTATTTTATTATCTAACCATTGATAGAAAAGGTCCCAAATTTTATAAAATTGTTTATCCTCTTGTTCTCTAATTTCAAATGTCAATCTACTCATTTCAGCACATTCCAATATTTTCTTCATAATTTCTTCCTATAATGGTATTTTCTCATTTTTCCAATTTTTAGCAAATACAATCCTAGCCGCTGTTAATACATTTACAATCAAATATTTTAAATCTTTACTGTATGTATCAGGTAAAATTCCCAATAAAAATATCTCTGGTTTTAAGTCTATGTGTTTCTTTGTCATTTTTTCCAACCGCATGCGGATTTTAGTCCAGTATTTTCTAGCGTCCTCACAGGTCTACCACAAAAAAAAAAAAAAAAAGAAAAGAAATATTGCTAGCCTGTGGGTAATAGGAAGAGACTAAAATTAGCAAGGTATGGTTAGCATTAAATTTACAAGAAAGGAGTAGAAATATATGTGTCTAATAAAGGATTTTGTGGGAAAAACATGCTGTCTTTGTATCTGCTTCCTCTACCACCATGAGAAAAGCCCTAACAATTGCTCATTGACAAAAATTTGGGTGGGGGACAAACTTCTTAGTTTCAGAGGCTCCTGCTGGATTGAAGCTGTTTATTCAAATAGTGCCCTTGGGTGATTCTATGTCAAAATGTAGAAAAGGCACCAATTCCAGTTTTCTGCCAGTTATTGTCCAATTTTCATTAGAGAAATGGAAATCAGAGTAGCACTCATACAAAATTAGACACCAATTGTACTTTTCTTCTTATTCATGATCTAGAGATATCCCTTGCTTTAAATTCTAGAAAGGTGTTAAGTTTCCTATTCATATTTCCTGTGGGTGATTGGTATTCAACCCCTAAATAAAACACATTTTTCCTCTTCTTTCCCCCACCCCATGGTATTTTAATTTTATATTCTCTTTTCCATAATCTGTTTATATCATTTTGCAGTTCGCCCTTTTCTCCAGTCACAGATAAGATGTTATTTCACCCACACTTCATTTGTCCTCCAAGTAGTCTTATTTTGAGGTAAAATTTCTGGAATATCCACAAGTTTCAGCTTCTTTCCCATTTTGGAATTAGTTTTCTTTTTCATCAGGATTATTTCCTTTGTCATAAGCAGCCACTCGCTGAGGTTTTCCGATTATTCTTAGGCACCGAGAGCCAAGAATTTGCCAAGTGCAGGTGTATATACAGAACTAGAGAACAAAAACACGATAGAAATCTCAATTTTCTTGATTGTGCCTTCCCTACCCATGTCCCACCAGCCCCATCTCTCTCTCCTTCAGGCTGGAGTTCGCAACAATCACAAGATACAAATTGTGTTTCTCAGAGAGCCTCCTTGTCTTCTGACCACCTGGCCATTTCTGACAGGATTTGGCTCCTTTTGAGGCCCCCTCCAAAGTCTGGGAACATTTCAGTGTAATTGTTCTTTAGGGAAACGAGTTCAAATGCTCCAGAGATTTTCTCCATCTCCACAGATGGTTCCTGTACAGGAAGGAGAGGAAGATGGGAGAGACTACCGCCTCTGGAGATGGCGATGCCTTTCTCGGGCAGGAACCGTTCCTCCTGTTCCCATGCCCATCATCCCTTCCCCTCCTCTTGGAAAGGTAAAAAAATGTTACTACCAGTTCTGTGGGCGTGGCTTGGGTGGATGTGGCTTGGCTTGGTGGGCATGGCAGGGGAAGGATACTGTAAAATTTCCATTCCCACCCCACTCCTGAGGGAAGGTTACTGCAAAATCCCCATTCCTTCCCCATCCCACTAACCTGCTTTCCTGCTCCGTTCTCCTGTGCAGGGCAACAAGAAGACCCAGCCAATCAGGCAGAGAATAGATGGGGGCAGGGCCAGTCAGAGGTGGTATTTGCTGGTTCTCCAGAACTGGTCAGAACCTGCTGAATACCACCTCTGCGAAACTCCCTTTCCTACCCTTTTGAGCAGGGCTCTTCAAACTTGACAGCTTTAAGACTTGTGGACTTCAACTCCCAGAATTCCTCCTCCAGTCATGTTAGCTGAGGAATTCTGGGAGTTGAAATCCACAAGTCTTAAACTTGCCAAGTTTGAAGACCCTTGCTCTTGAGCATGAGCACCTGCTTTTCACATAGACCCCTCCAGGAGGTGCCCTCTAAACAAGAGAAAAAGAACACCAAGCGCTTTTCCATTGAGCCACTGGAGGGCGACGATTACCGTGTGCTTTCCAGAGGAGGCTGCGAAGGAAGTGACATCACAGCCGTGCCGCTCTAGGACGCCGCGTTCTCTCCCTTTAACCCCTGGAGCGCCTCAAGGAGGCGGAGAGGCTACGGGAGAGTCTGGCGGGAAGGAGATCCAGACGTGCCCGGGTGAGCGGAGGTGGGGGTGGGGGGGGCTCTTCCCTGCAAAAGGAGGCGGAGGTAGGAGAGACCCGCGCCCGGCCCTCCTGCGGGTTGAACCCCCGGTCCATGCTCCCTAGTCGCCCTCTCCATTGCAGGGGGGTGCAATGGGCTCCCGCCTCGCTCGTGTCCGGGAAAGAGCCCGAGTGGGGCGAGAGGGGAGGGTCGGCCTTGCGGAGGCCCAGCAGAAGAAGAGAGAAGCCGGGCGGCTTCTCCAGCTGCCTCCTTCCCGGACCTGCTCGGGGAGGACCTCGGCCCTGCGCTGGGATGACCTGCTTGGGGCTGGGGCAGGTTGTGTGAATCTGCCTGCGTGTCAGAGGGAGACACCCCGGAGAAGGGAAACGGGGCATCCTTAACCAGGGTCATTTCCTGGCATTTCATTGGATTTGATCTAAACTTGCATGGCTTGTTCCCCAGTTTTGGGTTCAGCAGGTGGTGTAAGTCCTTCTTGGAGGGCAATGCAGTTTTTAAAAGGAAGCTTTTCCTTGTGATCAAAATAGATACAGATAACAGATAATCAGAGTTGGGAGGGACCTTGTAGGTCATCTAGTCCAACAACCTAAAATGCCCGCCAAATGCACACAAATCCATCCCCACATGCACACAAAAAAGAAAAACCCTATCTGCTAAATGCCAGTCCGATCGTTGACCAGCTCAGAAAATTCATTCCTTCACATGGGGATGACTTGTGGTTCAGTGTTTAAATGCTCCACTTTTTAAATACTTGGAATTTATTTTCTTTTCCATCTCAGGTGGAATTGGAAGTGATTTCTACATCTTCGCATATCAGCAAAAAATCTTGGCTAAAGACAGTCGGGGAAAAAAACCACAGAATTTCAAGAAACAGACCTATGAATGAAGCGTCTAGGAGATCAAGAAGATTCCTTGTACCCATTTGGAGTTGCTTTACTGGACAGAGAAAGGATGGAGACACAACCTTTAGGAAATGAGGGAAATGGAAACGGCCCTTTTGCTGGCAGCTGTGGGGACATCTGGGCAAGAACTGAACAGAAGATCATGGAGGAGGGAACCATCCTCCATTCAGAAGTTCAGCCCTGGAACTTAAGGAGCCTCCAATACCAGGAGGCTGAGGGTCCCCGAGGACTTTGCAGCCGACTCCACGACTTTTGTAGGCGATGGCTGAGACCAGAAAGACACACCAAAGCCCAGATGCTGGACCTAGTTGTTCTGGAGCAGCTCCTGGCTCTCCTGCCCCCAGAGATGGAGGGCTGGGTGCGGGAGTGTGGAGCAGAGAGCAGCTCCCAGGCAGTGGCCCTGGCCGAAGGCTTCCTCTTGAGCCAGGGGGAGGAGCAGAAGGAGCAGGTCAAGTTGAAGGTGAGAGACCTTCATCTCAGGATGGTTTTAGGGAATAAAGAATGTGTTTGGATTCTGCATCCCTCCCTCCAAGACTTCTCTGGCATTCAGACTTACATGGAAACCTTTTCCTAATCCTTGTAGGATATTGTTCCGTTTGTTTCTCATTCAGACTCGCTGATGGATATTGGGGGCTTTCCGATTTGTATTCAGAGAATAAGAATCAGCCTAATGTTCTGGAGTGTTCATTAACTCTTCTCCTTTCTCCTATTTTAAGTCTGTTGTGAAGATCAGAGGTCCCGAGGGATGGAGAAATCCATCAAATCCCTTTCAGGAGATGTTTTGGAGGAGGATCTCTCTGGAAGATCCAAGTCAGGACATCGCAGGAGGTAATTGAAGGTTCTCCCACTCCCCAGAGAAATCCCAGGTTCTCCTGTTTCCCCATTCCAGTGGTGGTATTCTACTGGTTTGGCTGAGCCGGTAATGGTGATGAGCAGCGGAGACCGTACCGGTTCTCTCCGATGTTCTGTGTTGGGACCATCGGCCCGCCCAGGCTCTCACACTAACCTTTATGTCCTGCTTTTGAAGTCCTGCAATTGCTGTGCGGCAGCTGCTGAAGCATCAGGGAGAGTGCAGGATTTCAGGAGGTGACTCAAAATGCCTCTGCAAAGTGTATATTTGGCGCATGCATGCAAAATGTGCATGCGCGCAAAGCACACCCACCAACCCACGCCCACCAAACCAGTGGTAAAAATATTTGAAACACACCACTGCTCCACTCCCCAGAGAAATCCCAGCTATCTCATTTTTTCTTTCATCTCTCTTCTGTAGAATAGTCCTATTATGTTAATTATGGATATTAAAATTTTGTCTCCCATGCAGTGATGAATAGAGTGAAGATAATGCCAGCTTATGATGGAATTGAAACAATCGTTGAACCTACAACTCAAGTAAGAGAAGCATAATAAAAAAATAAGGCTATCACAGTGTTAGCATCTGTTAAGTAGAGAGTGATCCTTTCAGTAATTCTTCGACATGCTATTGTGCAAGACTGCTGAATAATAACTGAAATAATCACATTAGCACATAACCATTTTTAAAAGGCCTAACTTTTTAATAAAATGTTAAAAAGAATCTCATCCCTCATTTTCTTCTGTAAATACAAGATGGAGTCACTGAGAAGTGGGGTTTCCAAGGCCCATCTGCCAGTTGATTCTTTCCATATGCAGAAAATCTTGAAGATAGACGAAAGATAGATAGATAGGCAGGCAGGCAGGCAGGCAGAGACAGACAGACAGACCCAGAAGGAAGCTATGGTTCCTTTCACTGAATGTGTGATGGCCCGGGGTGGGACACAAAGGCAACACAGATAATAAGAGTCCCTTTATTAGCTCTAACTTTGCCTCCAATGTCCAGGTTACCTTCTGGCTGGAGAAAAACTCTCCCAGGAACAGCCTTTGATTGCAGAGAATTAAGTCCAAAACATGAGTAACACAAAATGTAACTATAAATCCAATCAAGCCAAACTGAGGTAATTAGTTTGGCAGGGCAGAAGCAAGAATTCCAGATGTGAAGGCATGGCAAAACTCACACAGTTGGGAAGATGCCAGGAACAGATAAGCAAAGACAAAACACGATAAAGTCATGTTTGCTCCCAGCAGCTGCCGCAGTCAGCATTCACTTCTTTTAAATTTTCATTCCCAGGTGTGGCTAATGAAGGGAATCAGGGCCCTTTCTTTCCCTGTAAGCCAAGCAACTCATGTTGCTCTGTTCTCCGTTCCTCCCTGCTTGCCTTAGGATGAAGAGGGGGTGAGCCTGGGTCTTCCTCTGAACTCCCTCTCCCTTGTTCTACCTCTCTCCTGCTCTGCCCGGCCAGACTTTGCTCTTCCCCAGTTTCCTCCACAGCCAACAGAGCCACACTCCCGCTCCGTCAGCTGTTTGTCTTCCTCCTTGGATTTAGACTCTGACAGGGGCATGACAGAATGGCACTAAATATGTATATATGTATAAATATGTATATCTGTACTTGTAGTGATTTAAACAATAGGACAGATCATGTAAATTCCCCTGGTTTTATTCTGTTGTGTTTTCCTTGTTCAGGAGAGTCTTGTGTCCTTTGAGGAAGTGGCTGTGTATTTCTCTGAGGAGGAGTGGTCACAGCTGGATCCTCATCAGAAAGTGCTGCATCGGGAAGTCATGCTGGAAAATCATACGAATGTGGTCTCTCTGGGTAAGAGTTTGCTTCTCCCAGCAGTGTGTTCGGGAAGACATTCTGTAATTAAATGGTATCAGCAATATATTTTTATTATAATTTTATTAAAGCACTTTTATCAGAATAAAAACAATACAAGTTTTGAAGAGGAAATGAAGGTAGAGTAAGGTGATAAATAAGAAAAAAGTATAATAAAAGGAAAAAAGGAAAGAAGAATAGAACCATATTAAATGTTAAAATTTAGCTTCTTTCTCTAAGGTCACACAATAGTTTTTTACATAATGGCTCCTTTCTAACCTTCAAACTTACAGATCACAAATTCATTTTTTCTATTTTTTTTAGCAAGAATTCCAACAAGGGTTTTCAAGCACTAATCAATATACCATTTCCTGTAATCAAGTTGAATAAAATAGAACAGAACAACAGAGTTGGAAGGGACCTTGGAGGTCTTCTAGTCCAACCCCCTACTTAAGCAGAAAACCCTGTATTATTTCAGAAAAATGGTTGTCCAATCTCTTCTTAAAAACTTCCAGTGTTGTCAAATTCACAACTTCTGGAGGCAAATTGTTCCACTGATTAATTGCTCTGTCAGGAAATTTCTCCTTAGGCCTAAGTTGCTTTTCTCCTTGATTAGTTTCTACCCATTGCTTCTTGTCCTTCCCTCAGGTGCTTTGGAGAATAGCTTGACCCCCTCTTCTTTGTGCCTGCAGTTTGATCTTTGCCCCTAACTTTCTATCATTTTTATTTCTCCTTTCTTTGAAGGTAATAATGGGCAGGAAAATGAAAATTCCACAGAACCATTCCGAGTGATCCCTCATAAAGACATCCTGGAGAAGCCTGCAAATCAAAAAGTAGAGATGCATGAGAGAAACCAATCAAGTAATTGGAATCAGGAAAGTTCGTCTTCCATTGATGCTCCAGTGCAAGACTTTCTTGCCCAACAAGGAAAAATAAAGAAAAAATACATTATGAAAAATGTAAAACTATTCAAAGACAAATTAGTTGTGAATGAACATTATCCAAACCAAACCAAAGGACAAAGTAAAATATGCAGAGACAATGGAAAAAATTCCACTCTTTCTTGTGAAAATGGGTCCCATACACATCAGAAAAGCATCCAGGTAGGAAAGAAGCTATATACATGTTTGGAGTGTGGAAAGAGCTTCAAAAGAAGCAGTCATCTTATTTCCCATAACTGGATCCATATAGGGGAGAAGCCTTATAAATGTCTGGAGTGTGGAAAGAGCTTTTGTGAAAACATTTCTCTTACTGTTCATAAAAGGATCCACACAGGGGAAAAACCATATAAGTGCTTGGAATGTGGAAAGAGCTTCAGAACAAGCAGTCATCTTACTTATCATAATGGGATCCACACTGGGGAGAAGCCTTATAAATGCACGGAGTGTGGAAAAGCCTTTATTAAAAACAGCCATCTTATTTCCCATGCACGAATCCACACAGAGGAAAAGCCATATCAGTGCACAGAATGTGGAAAGAGTTTCAGAGAGAGCCGTTCCCTTACATCTCATAAAAGGATCCACACAGGAGAGAAGCCATATCAATGCACAGTGTGTGGAAAGACCTTTATTCAAAGCAGTCACCTTACTTCCCATAAGTGGATCCACACAGGGGAGAAGCCATATAACTGTATGGAGTGTGGAAAGGGCTTCAGCCAAAGGAGTTCCTTTATTTCCCACAACTGGATCCACACAGGGGAGAAGCCATATAAATGCCTTGAGTGTGGAAAGGGCTTTATTAAGAGCAGTCATCTTACCTCCCATAAAAGAATCCACACAGAGGAGAAGCCATATAAGTGCACGGAGTGTGGAAAGAGTTTCAGAGAGAGCCGTTCCCTTACAACTCATAAAATGATCCACACAGGAGAGAAGCCATATCAATGCATGGAGTGTGGAAAGACCTTTATTCAGAGCAGTCAACTTACTTCGCATAAAAGGAAACACACAGGGGAGAAGCCATATCAGTGCATGGAGTGCGGAAAGAGCTTCAGTCATAATAGTTCCTTTACTTCCCATAAAAGGATCCACACAGGGGAGAAGCCGTACAAATGCATGGAGTGTGGAAAGGGATTCAGTCAAAGAAGTTCCTTTACTTCCCATAAGAGAATCCACACAGGGGAGAAGCCTTATAAATGTGTAGACTGTGGAAAGGACTTCACTACAAGCAGTTATCTTAACTCTCATAAAAGGATCCACACAGGAGAGGAGCTTTTCAAGTGCATGGAGTGTGGAAAAGGCTTCTGTCAAATTTCATCCCTTATGAGACACAAAAGAATCCATTCAGGGGAAAAGCCATATAAATGTGTGGAGTGGGAAAATGACCTAATTTTCCATACACAGATCCATTTTGGTGCAAATCCATTTAAATTCCAGATTTAGTTGGTGAAATCTATGCATTTCCTATTTATGTATAGGAAGTGGGGAGGGGTTGAGTCCGCACTCGCAACTGGAAACCCAAGATAAAATTACCAATGGAAACACAAACAATGAACACACCTGTTTTAATACTAGTGTGGATTTTTCATATTAGTGTCAATATGACGGTGGCAAACACTATTTTGTATAAATAATGAAAATCTTTTTTTTCTTTAGGTTAACCTTGTTTCCAAATAGGGTCAATTCCAAGAAAATGTCTGTTTTAATTATCTCAGATTCTGGACTATGCAATTTTATATAAGATGTCAATATTGTAGTCTTGCAAGGGAATTTTTCACAAATTGTTCTTTCTACTTGATCCTCATTGTGGGAGAGTTATCAACAGGTAGACATTTTACATCTACACTCTTCCCAGAAATAGAAGCAGTAAAATTCCCAAGGCACTTCTTCAAAATGCTTTATTCTTCCTTCCACTATGGAAGACATGCAGATGGAAGTTCACCTAATCCATAGCCACTTCCCATAATTTGAACTTTTTACCTAGTCTTTCCCCCTCCTTTCTCATTCCTTAATATGTTCATAGTTTATCAGCAGACATTCACTTCTCTGTCCTCCCAAATGACCATGTGGAGAATTGAATCTTGACATACATGTTGATGTAGACTGTGGAAAGAGATTCAGGATGTCGAATTCTCACAAAAAAGGAATAAAAAAGATAAGCCTCTCAAATGCCTGTGCAAAAGACTTTTCAAGCATCAGGGCCATGTTATATCTATTGTGTCACAAGGGCTAAGAAAAAGTTTAAATTAGATTTAAATAAAATTAATTAAGTATCATTGGTGTGGTTATTTTCCAGTGATATGTTAAATCCTTTTTCACTTCACTGTATTAAAATAAGTACCTGAGAGCCAGTAAGCATTTTTTCTGGTGGAATGCAGAGTTTTGGTGTTGCATGGGAGGAGGGTTACAACAGCCTCAGTCTCATATTCACCAGAGACTGTTAATAAAGAAAGGGCGGGAAAGCTGTAGTTTCTCATTACAGACATGGAAATCAAATGGGCAATGTGAGGGGATTTTGCTTTCTAGGATTGGATATACTACAACATAGCAGATCTATACACAATGTGGCACAACCATTCTCCAACAACATGCTATTGCTATGGGTTAACTCCCATCTTTCCAGATCATGCACATTAGCATTGCCAAATAATTAGGTGTTTAATACTCAGTCCCAGCAAAAGTCCCAAAGTCTGTAAGGTACCATACCACCCTCACATTGGTTGGGATAAAGGACTGCTTCAATGTGGTTGATTTGCTGATTGTTTGATCAAGTCCAAGGAAGAATCCACTGAGATATGCTGCTCATCTTAGCTTCTGGTTCTAGCAGGTGACCAACGTCCCTCTTGCCTACCTGAAATAGTTTCCAATCTCCATAAAACAGTTTCCTTCCACTTGCCATTTTCTTGATCTTTTCTCATACACGCTTAGCCACTCTCTGTCTTGGTACCATCTTGTCTAAGCTAAGGAGCCGGGTGGGTATAGCTACCTCTGGATCTTGACAGCTGTGATTCAATTGGCCAGAAAAGTGGAAAATTGGTGTGGATGCTTATGAGCAAACGCTGAGTGGGAGGATGAATGCCTCAGTGTCAAAGCCAATCTCTGGTTTCTGTGGCTAGAAACATGCACAGCCCTTTGGGAAAAAGAAGGAACTGTGCAGAGCACTGGGCTGTTAGGGCAAAAGTGGTGCTGCCTGGTTGAAGAGGCTCTTCCCAAACGCAGGCAGCAACTCCAGATGCAGAGGAAGAACAACAAAATTAGCAATTTGAAGGAACATTGCTTTGAAATAGTTTTTCCATCACTTTTCCTCCATCATTTCTTCCTTCATTTGGTAATTCCATCTTTTCTCCAGTCACGAGACATCATTTCCTCCCCCCTTTGTGAAGTAAAATCTCTAGAACATCCACAAGTTTCAGTTTTTCCTCCATTTTGGTATCGTTTTTCTCATTTTTTTTTCTACAGCGTTATTTGTAGGCATCCAGAGCTAAGAATTTGAGAAGGGCAGCTGTGTGTATACTGAAGTAGAGAAATAACAACTGACAGAAGCCTCCCAATTCGTGATTGTCGCTTCCCTGCCTGTGTCCCATCTTCTGCCACATCAGGCCAAAGTTCAAAATAAGCTGTGTTTCCCAGAGAGGCTCCTGGCCCTCGTCTTCTGACAAGATTTGCTCCCTTTTGAGACTCCTCCAATCTTTGTAGAGCCTTCAGGGCGACGGTTCTTGAGGGAATCGAATTTGGATCCTCCGAAAAGATTTTTCTGCATCTCCACAGATGGTTCTTTGACAGGAAGATGGAGAAAGTGCCGCCTCTGGAGACGCCGCCGCCTTTCTCTTCTGACAGAGAGCCATTGATTACTCTTACTCCCACGCCCATCATCCCCATCATCATCATCCCCTCAGACGCTCTCATCCCTTCAGGCGCTCTCCTCTTTCCCGCCCTTGAAGCGACTCGTTGCGCGCAGAATCCACCAGGGGGCGCGCTCAGCTTCAGGAGGCAACTGAGCATGCGCCGGATTCTTCGGCGGGCATATGACACGTGCTGCCCTGGGCTTTAGTGGGAAGAGGGTTGAGGCACCTGTGCTATTTCTGTCCTTCCCCCCAACCCCCGCTGTGAGACTCCACTTGCTGTCGGAAAATGTTGCGCGGACGCGGAAAACGACGAGACTCCCGAGTTACGTGAGTGGTGTGCAAAGGGGTCCCGCGCTGGAGGGGTGCGTGGAGAGGGGCCAAGTCTTCCTCCGGGGTTGGAGTCCGAGGCCCATTTTCCCATGCAGGAGCCATGTGGGAGATTGAAGCAAAGGAGAGAAATGGGGGTCGCCCGAAAGGAAGGGTTGTTTTCCCCCATTTCCTGGAGGAGCCTCTGCATGGGGGGAGGGGTAGTCTTCCTCCTGGTTCTGGGTGTGGGGACTGGAACTGGGGTGGTGCTTCCCAGCCTTTCCCCATGATCGCAAAGCCGGCAGACAAAGAAGGGAAACGTTGCAGGGATGGAAGTGCAAAAATGGGGCTGAGTCGCAGCATTCGCACTGTGTGCCTCATATTGTTGTCAATATTGGCTCTTTTAAAGTGTGGGAGTTGAAGTTGAAAAAAGACAGGGTTAGGCTATAAACATGGGCACTCTGCTTCTAAGAATTGCATGAAAACAGAACAAGTTAAGCAGCAGCTGCTTTATTTATTCAGGTATTAGTCCTAGATATATATTGGATATATATTGGTTTGTTCATTTGGGTTACTGGAATTTGGGGTCAGGAGGACAATGGGTTTCAGCTGGCTAAAGCCGTACTATAAGTTCAAATGTTGATATATTTACTTATGAAATAGATTTATATAGCACTCATCTCAATTGCTGTTTGTGACCTGAGGCATTTAAATCTCTCCCTGGCTGTAGAGATCAATAGAATAAATGATTAGAAAATCGAAATCCAAAACACATATGAAATATATTTCTATAGTATTTTTATAAAAGTTTATCTAGAAGGATTCTCTTGAATTTCCCTCAGTGGCAGGGAGGGAATATTTTCTTCTTTTTCTTTGGGGAAGGATTCTCAGTAGTTAGTCACCTCGGGTTTCTAGGAAGTTCTTTGGATTTCCATTTTATAAATGTAAGCAGGAGATCCCTCTGAAGACCATCCCTGATCAGGTCATCCGCAGTTCAATCTGTCTTATGTGGGAGACTGAACCATCTTAAGGTACCTACTTTCAAGCCCTGTATTTTATGTGAGCTTGGCCTCAGGAATTGGTTTGCCAGTTTGGGCTCAGGGCAAATTGGCTGAAGCTGCCTTTGTATAATAGCGTGACTTTGTTCTTAAAAAGCAAACCCTAAAAATGGGAAATGAAGCATCTTAAGCCAGGGTCATTTGTTTGGCATTTCATTTGATTTGAATTCAATCTTCATAGCATTGTTAGAATCTTGTTCCTTCCAGATTCTTTTCACTCAGTATTATTCCATATTGGGGGGTCTGAAGCCCCTCAAAAAGATAAACTTCCTTGTTTGTGGAGAAGCCATTTTAAAATTTAATCTTTTTCACTCCCCCATGGCTCCAAGTACTTATCTGTCAAGGGCACGAAACATACAATATCTCAATGTTAAGCAGGAGGAAGGTACATACATATTCTGTAGTCTGTTTGTTAACCTTTTGGGGATTTGGCACATTGTATGAAAGCTGATTATAGAATAAAGGTAGACCTTACATTTTTAAAAAGTTAGCCTTCTCTTGGGAGAACAAAGAAATAGAAAATGCCCCAAAGCTCATTTGTTTTATAATCCAAGTTTGGGAATGTAAGCTAGAAAAATATTTTGCACCACACCAAGAAATAGTCACAGACGATGCATCTGCTCAATTCCACTGCAATCCTTCACCAGTTCAGGAAGATGCTCTTTTCCATGAGGATAAATGTGCTTCAGTGCTTAAATCCACCACCTTTGCATTCTTCGAGTTTATATTCTTTTCATCTTATTTACACAAACCAGAGTCGTTGGAACAAAGTTTGCAATACCAAAAAATTACCTCTTGTGCCAAGAGGGCTGGATAGCCTTCTGTGGTCAGTCCTGCCGCTACAGAAGAGGGCTCAGTATTGACTCGGCCTTTCATCCTTCTGAGGTTGGTAAAATGAGGACTCAGATTGTTGGGGTAATATGTTGAGATTATAAACCAAATAGTGCTGTAAAGCACTATAGGGTGGCATATAAGTCTAAGTGCTATTGGCATTGCTACCAAAAGGATCCTATGAATTGAAAGGTGTTTGGAGATTCACAGGATTCCGCAGACCTGTTTGGAATTGCATTACAGGACAGAGGAAGGAATGGAGGAACAACCTTCACCATGTGAGGGAACAGAAAAAGGCCCTTTGACTGTTGAGTCTGGCAACTGTGGGAAAATCTGGGCAAGAACTGGTCAGAAGATCCTGGAAAAAGAAACCATCATCCGTTTAGAGGTTCAGTCCTGGAACTTCAGAAACATCCAATACCAAGAGGCTGAAGGTCCCCGAGGACTTTGCAGCCGACTCCACAACTTTTGTACGCAATGATTGAGACCAGAAAAGCATACCAAGGAGCAGATGCTGGATCTGGTTGTTCTGGAGCAGTTCCTGGCCCTTCTGCCCCCAGAGATGGAAAGCTGGGTGCTGGATTGTGGAGCAGAGACCAGCTCCCAGGTGGTGGCCTTGGCAGAAGGTTTCCTCCTAAGCCAGGCAAAGGAGCTGAAGGAGCTGGTCGAGTTGCAGGTAAGATGTCTGCCTTGCGAGTCCAGAAGAGAATAAAGAATGTGTTTTTATTCTTCACCCCTCCCTCCCAGACTTCTCCTGTCTTCATGGAGAGGTTTCCCGAATTCTAGGAGTACATTGTTCCATTAACCATTCTAGAACAGGGGTTGCCAACCTTTTGGAACTCAGGGACCACCAAACTCATAATTTTAAATCCCGCGGACCAGAGACCCTGGGAAAATCCCCCAAAAAGTCTGCAGGAAATTTATCCACTTCATTTTCCTACTGATCGATCATTATTTTGGATCACAGGATACTGTCTCCAGCTCCATTTGCACCGGGGGGGGGGGGACACGACGACTTTTGGCTTCATGTAAGGAAAGTAGCAAAAGTCTTTCTTTCTCTCCCCCAAATTCCGCCAGAAATGAATCTTTATGAGACTCATTGCTGGTGGAATTTGGCACCGGCGCAGCCTCTTGGAGCAGGATACCTTGCAGGGTCCCAAAGACTCATTTCTGGCAGAGTTTGGCCGAGAGAAAGAAAGACTTTTGCTGCTTTCCTTGTGTGCAGCCAAAAGCAGAAGAAAAAAGAAGTGGAAAGAAGCAACCCAGTGGCCAAGCCAGGCACATGGGGAGAGAGGGGCAAGTTCTGCCTCCCTCTGCTCTTTTCCCCCTCCCCTCACTACCTCATTTTGTTCACAATGCAAGCGACACAAGCCTTGTGTTCTCACAGGCCATGTGTGCGGCATAGCCTTGAGTTCCCACGCAGCCTGGTTTAATTGCTTTGGGGTGACATTTCTCTGCAGATCACCAACATTTTCTCGCGGACCACCAGTGGTCCCCGGCCCACTGGTTAGCAACCATTGTTCTAGAATATAAATTGGAGACAGGTTTTTGTTTTTTATATTGCAGGATCTGTGATAGATATTGGGGGCATTGAAGTTGTGTTTAGATAACATGAACCAACTTCATGTCATGTGATATGTTAATTTTTCTTCTTTCTCCTTCCTATTTCAAGTCCTTCACTGTGGAGATCACAGATCCTAAGTCACAGAGGAATCCGTCAAAACCCCTTCAGAAGCAGTTTTTCAGGGGGAACTCTCAGGAAGATCCAAGTCAGGATACCTCAAGAGGTAATCAGAGATCCTTCCTTTTCTAAGAGAAATCCCAGTTATCTTACATTTTCTATATCTTCTGTAGAATGCCTCTTCCAGGTGAATCTGAGTGCTGCCACCACCAGGTTGGCCTTCCAAGCGGAGTAATTACGGGGAGGGGAGGCAGTAAATCCAGACGTGCTGTGTGGCCACCATCCCCATTAAGGCTGTGGGCAAGCAATAGAAATGGGACAGAGTGACCGGCCGATCATGGGGGGGCTCGTCCTTGCAGCCATGGCACCAACAGGCGGACGCGGAGGCACGGGGGTGGTGGGAAGCAGGCGATCCAGATACACCTCTTTAATGGTACATTTAAAGGGAATAATATTTTGATCCTCATACAAGATTACTGCAGAAAGAAAGAGCTATTCTTTC
Organism: Notechis scutatus; assembly: GCF_049901735.1. Lineage (NCBI taxonomy): Eukaryota > Metazoa > Chordata > Lepidosauria > Squamata > Elapidae > Notechis > Notechis scutatus. Next base: position 15,476,845 of record NC_142010.1, on the reverse strand, counting down.
CAGTTCAGGAAAGGAATTGTGGAGGAGTCTTAGGGCAAGAATTTTAGGGCTTTCTGCAAAAGAGAAGAAGTTGGGTCTCCGAATGGTCCAAAAATGGTGAGCCAAATACAATAACCTCAATCAACAGGTAGACAAGGGAATTGGTAAGAAGCTCAAGTATGGATCAGGTCGGCAACCATTATTTCCTCAACTGGAGGACATCAGCTGTGAATGTATTGCTGACAGGAGAGCACAGGCTTTGGTAGTGCGCAGGGCTGATATTCAAGCATTTGGCCTTGCAATGGCACCAGAGTTCGAAATATCCCCAGAAGAATTCAAAGCATGACAACACGGGCTGTATGACTTCCTTCAGCGATATAAACTGTCTCTTGTGTGCGTGGTGGGAGGTGAGTTGTCCAGCTCATCTGATCATCCTGATACCACGTTTCCCCCAAACAGAAGCCCTAATGCATCTTTTGGAGTCCCAAAAAATATAAGACCGCAGGCTTATTTTGAGGGTAACATGGCATTTTATTAATTATCCATTTAAAAATTCTGTCTCCCTCACAGGGAAGAATAGAAGAGAGTTGACTCCTAGTTATGATGGAGCTGAAGCAATAGTTGAACCTGAAACTAAAGTAAGAAAAGAATAATACAAAATATGTATCACAGGATTAGCATCTGCTGAAGAATCATCCTATTAATAATTTTTGACATGGAATTGTGCAACCCCACTCAATAATCAGTAAAAGAATCACATTGCCACTTTACCATTTTTAAAAGAGCTTTGTTTATAACCAGTGGTAGGAAAAGTAACCACACAAAAGTTGAGACAAACCGGATTGTAAAAATACAAAGAGGACCATATCAAGCCACTTTTGGCCTGCAAAACCATTTATAATCATCCGATTTGTGCCTGGCTTTAGGGTCCAAAGGATCCAGCTTTGGGTAGGATGAAAATACTCTTCCCAGGCAGCTTTCTCCTCTTCAGCCAAGAGGAGCTACAAGTTGGGCTACAAATAGTGGCTTCCTTGTAAGGAGAAGCAGAAACAGAGTTATATTGGATATTGATGACACTCCACATAAATTCCTGTTGATCATGGATAGGTCTCACCGTTCCGATTAATGAACTCAAGCAAATCATAACTCCGAGGCATGAATTTTCCTCAAAGAACTTCTTTATTGGATACATCATGTTGGCACAATTAAATGCAAAACCAACTCTAAATATTTCCCGCAGTTTCAGTATAATTAAAACAGGAAATAATCCCCAAATATCACAGGTCACATTGGCCAATTGGGCTAATTGGTGGACTCTCCAGACACTCCTCCCTGACTCCATCATCTGTAGAGATGACCCTGAGAAAGTTCTGTACTGTGTCTAGCAAAGCATTCCATTCTCTATCCCCCACCCACCCCGGAATGTGGAAACTGGAATAGGAAAATGACTTCTGCCAGGTTCAATTAGAAGATGACAATAGGATTGTTCCTTCTTAGGGACAGTACATTCCTTTTACTTAAATGGTATTTTTTCTGCAAACCCAGGATGGGAGTCAGTTATAGCAATAGCATTTGGCTTATGTACTACTTTATAGTGATTCACAGCACTCTAACTGGTTTATAGAGTCAGCATGTTGCTCCCAACAACCTGGATCCTGATTTTACTGACTTTGTAAGAATGGAAGGCTGAGTCAACCTTAAGCCGATCAGGATCGAACGCCTGCCGATCAGCAGAGTCAGCCTGCAATAATGCATTCTAACCACTGTGCCATCATGGCTCGGTGTTGGTGTTCTCAAGGTCCACCTGCCAGTTGATTTTCTTCAAATGCTGAAAGTGTTGATGATGAATTAATGCCTGGAGATTAGACAGGCAGATAGACGGATAGATAGATGGATGGATGATAGACAGACAGACAGAAATGGAAACTTGGATTCCTTTCACTAAATAGCATAGAAAGTGTATATCTATGATTGGGATGACTTAATAGGGTAGACCTTATAAATTGTCCTGACTTCTGTTTTTTTCTTTTGCGTCCTTTGAGGAGGCGGGTCTTGTGTTCTTTGAGGAGGTGGCTGTGTGTTTTTCTGAGGAGGAATGGTCTCAGCTGGATCCTGACCCAAAATTGCTTTATTGGGAAGTCATGCTGGAAAATCATAGGAACGTGGTCTCTCTTGGTAAGGGTTTCCTTCTCCCGAGGTAGAATGTTTGGGAAGACATTTTGTAATTAAATATATCAGCCCTTTCTGTTTTTATTATTTATTAAAAAAAATTTATCAGATTAAAACAATACAAGTTTGGAAGTGGAAATAAAGAAGATTCAGTAAGTTGATAAATGAATAAGAAAAACATATAATACAAAATAGTAATCTTAAGGGAGTGGCTAAAGACACCCGGCTTCTCAGCCAGAAAGCCCAAGTTTGAGACCCTAGTGCTATGTGACAGGGTGATCTCCCCTGTCCGAGCTCTTGCCCTTCTAGAGTTTGAAAGCCTGCAAATGTGACTAGAAAAATAACCACTTTGGTGGCATTCTCTGTGCCTCAGCATATAGTCACATTGGCCAAATGACCATGGATCGAAGTCCTTTGCACCTAAAAAGATTGAAGCAGCTTCTTTTTCATGATATTCAAAGTTCCTGCAGTTTGCTATTTTTCCCTAAAGTTATTTTCATTTTTTGTTTCTGATGAAGGCAATAATGGGGAGGAAAATGCAGATCCCGAGAAACTATTCCAGACGATGAGTTGTAAATACAGTACAAAGAACCCTGCAATTCAAATGGAAGTCAAAAGCCATGAGAGAAACCAGTCAAATAATTGGAATCAGGAAAGTTCATCTTCCATTCAGGCACCAGAGAAGGACTCTGTGGCCCAGCAACAAAGAATAAGGAACAAATATGTAGGAAAATGTATAAAACTATTCAAAGACAAATTAGATATAAATGAACATTATCAAACCACAGAAAAAGATTATATATATAGAAAGAATGGGAAAAAATTCAAATGGATGTTGGCTCTGCCTCATAGAAATGCATCCCTTAAAAGAATCCACACAGAAGAAAACCAATGGATGGATTGTGAAAAGACCTTTGCTCAGAGCAGCCTACTTATTTTCCATGACAGGATCTGCAGAGGAAAGAAGACATATCAATGCATGCAGTGTGGGAAAAGCTTTACTAAGGGAAGTAACCTAACAAGTCATAAGTGGATCCACACATGGGAGAAGCCTTATACATGCATGGAGTGTGGAAATAGTTTTACTACGAACAGTCAACTTACTTGCCATAGTAGGATTCATACAGAGGAGAAGCCGTATACATGCATGGAGTGTGGAAAAAGTTTTACTAGGAACAGTCAACTTATTTACCATAGTAGGATTCATACAGAGAAGCCATATACGTGCACCGAATGTGGAAAGAGCTTTATTATGAACACTCAACTTACTTACCATAGTAGGATTCATACTGGGGAAAAGCTACATAAATGCACTGAATGTGGAAAGAGCTTTACCTGGAGAGTCAACTTACTTGCCATAGTAGGATTCATACTGGGGAAAAACCGTATAAGTGCACTGAGTGTGGAAAGAATTTTACTACGAACAGTCAACTTACTTACCATAGTAGGATTCATACAGGGGAGAAGCCATATAGATGCATTGAATGTGGAAAGAGCTTTATTAAGAAGAGTCAACTTACTTACCATGGTAGGATTCATACTGGGGAAAAGCTACATAAATGCACCGAATGTGGAAAGAGCTTTACCTGGAACAGTCAACTTACTTACCATAGTAGGATTCACACAGGGGAAAAGCCATATAGATGCATTGAATGTGGAAAGAGCTTTATTAAGAACTGTCAACTTATATACCATAGTAGGATTCATACAGGGGAGAAGTTATATAGATGCACCGAATGTGGAAAGAGCTTTATTAAGAACAGTCAACTTACTTACCATAGTAGGATTCATACAAGGGAGAAGCCATATAAGTGCACAGAGTGTGGAAAGAACTTTATTAAGAACAGTGCACTTACCTACCATAGTAGGATTCATACAGGGGAGAAGCCATATAGGTGCACCGAATGTGGAAAGAGCTTTACCTGGAAGAGTCAACTTACTTGCCATAGTAGGATTCATACCATGGAAAAACCGTATAAGTGCACCGAGTGTGGAAAGAGTTTTACTACGAACAGTCAACTTACTTACCATAGTAGGATTCATACAGGCGAGAAGCCATATAGATGCACCGAATGTGGAAAGAGCTTCATTAAAAACTGTCAACTTACTTACCATAGCAGGATTCATACATAGGAGAAGCCTTATACATGCATGGAGTGTGGTAAGAGTTTCATTAAGAACAGTCAACTTATTCGCCATAGTAGGATTCATACCACGGACAAGCTATAAAAGTCCATCGAGTGTGGAAAGAGCTTTACCTGGAACAGTGAACTTACTTGCCATAGTAGGATTCATTCAGGGGAGAAGCCATATAAGGGCATGGTGTGTAGCAAAGCTTTTATTAGAAACAGTTATCTTAACTCAGAAAAGGATCCACATGGGAGAAACATCAAGTGAGGAAAATGATTTACTAAGAGCAGAAAGTTATATCCCGTAGAAGGAGCCATACTGGAGAAGCCTTATAAATGCATGGAGTGTGGAAAGACATTTCTTGAAGCAATCATCTTAATTCCTATATCAACTTACCTTCTTATAACTTAAGGTATTGTTCAAGTCAAGGGATAATGGATAGGAAAAAAAGGGGGGGGGGCGATTCTTTAAGAAAATATTTAAACTAAAATGTGTATTAACATTAGAAATATATAGACTGGTTAACATCTGTATGTACTATGATAGCTTAATAGTGATTAAATATTTTAATACAAATAAATATGAAGAGTGAAATATGTATAAGAACTAGGTATTAATTGGAAAATTATAGAATGAATGATGGTATTAACATGCCAAAATAATATAATGATTAGTAGTGAAATAATAAAATTAATAATAATAAGAAAGGAAGTTCTTTTTTAAGTCTGACCTTCACAAATGTCAGCCCCGAAGAGCTGAATTTACCAAGTGCAAGCAAACAATGGGCATGTGGTGTTTTAATTATGAAAAGTGGATGTTTACAGTTGTACTTGATCTTGTTATTTGATCTTTGCCACTTCTATTTCATGTGAATAAGGGGAAATTTCTTCTTCACATTTATCCCACTTCCATTTGATCACGGTAGAGAAAGCCTAAATCCCCAATAAAAGATCAATAAAAAATTACTTTTAAGCATAGGGTTGCTAACAAAGCCACAAAATGGTCCACATGGGAAAAGTGTTATAAATGTATTGAGTGTAGAAAGAACAGAAAAAACTAAGAAGAGAAACCTTATATCCCACAGAAGGATCCACACGGGAGAGGCGATATAAATGCATGGAATGTGGAAAGAACTTTTCTTGGAGCAATCATGTTAATTCCTATAACAAGGTTCAACATCTTTGACATTTGGGGGGTGGGAAACTTCAGGAGGAACAATGACTGAATTTTCCGTATACACATTGATTTGAAGAAGAATCCATGTAAATTGTAGGCTTAGTTCAGGGGTCACGTTGGTGTCATATGGCGTATCACGACTTTTCCCCCCTTCGCTAAACTCGGCGTGGAAAGCCATATAAATGCATGGAATATGCAAAGACCTTTTGGAGCAATCATCTTAACTCCCATAACAAGATCCACATGGAAAAAGCCTTATAAATCTTTGACATTTAAAAAAAAAAAAAGCTTCAGGAGGAACAATAACTGAATTTTCCATATACACATTCATTTGAATAAGAATCCACGTAAATTGTAGGCTTAGTTGTTGAAATACAAGTATTTTTTTACTTACATATACTTCATTAGGAAAGGATTGTTTTAAAGCCTGACCTTCAGAAATGTCAGCCCCGAAGAGCTGAATTGACCAACAGCACGCAAACAATAGGCATATGCTGTTTTAATTATGAAAAGTGGGTGTTTGAAATTAATGTTATTTGATCTTCACCACTTCTATTTCACCTGAATAAAAGAAAATATTTTTTCTCATTTATCCTACTTTTCATCTGATCATGATAAGAGAAGACCCAAATCCCCAATTAAAAAATCAATAAATGTTTGCTTTTTGAGAGCAGGCATCAGTTTAGATAACAAATTATATAACTCCAGGCGTGTTATGGGACAAGCATAAATCTGGAAAGACTTGCAGAAATTATAGTTAAATATGAATTACAGAAATACATTTTATGGTAAGGAAGTTTTCTTTTGAATCATTATCGGCAATCATTTGGTTGTGTCAGAACCTTGGCCATGGATCACGATACTCCATGCTACTCTGATTTGTAATCTTTGTTCAGATTTGCCATGGTCATACCAATGTCATTCTTTATAGCAGCAATGTCAAACTGAAAGCACGCAGGCTGGAGCCCGTGATATGTCTAGATTTGGCCCATAGGGCTGCCCATATGTCTAGATTTGGCCCATAGAGCAAGGGATCCAGCCCCCACCACTTTGGTCCCGGCCCACCCCAGCATGGCCAGGCACTCCGGGCATGCTGTGGAGAAGCCTGGAGGGGTGACACAACGCCAAGGCAAGGCCAGGTGACGAGAGGCATTGCAAAGCAAGACTGGGCGAGGAGAGGTGTGATGAGGCAAGGTGTGTGTAGGAGGTAGCCAACGCAGATAGGAGCCAGTGAGCATGTGGGGGCTGGTGGTGCCAGGCAACAGAAGAAGTTGGCATCGCTTGGCCTCTCCTTGCCCAGCTTTTGTCGCACTCTGCCGGCCTTGTCTCACAGCACAGAGAGTAGCAGCACTAGCCTTAAGGAGGAAGTGTGGCTGGGTGCCCCCTCAGGGAAATGGGGTGGGGCTGGACTGGAGAATCCCTGTGCCTGGTGAGCTCAAGAGCCAGCCATGGCCACCCAGGTATGCCCACCTCATAGTCTCATATGCAACTGGCCCTTTGAGGGCAACCATAATACTGATGTGGCCCTCAGTGAAATTAAGTTTGACACCCCTGCTTTAAAATCTCCAAAAGGTGTCCTGAGGTGAATTCCCTACTCAGCCCCCACAAAAGACAGATTTTATTTTGTTTTGTCCCACATGGTGTTTCAGCTTTATATTTGTTTTTCAGTGTTTGCTTTCCTTCGTCTGTCTTCGTTTGTCCTGATGTGGCGTCATTTCTCCCTCAGTGAGACTTGTGAGGCAACATTTCTGGAACATCAGTTTCAGCTTTTTTTCCAGTTTGGAATTGGCTTTTTTCTTCAGTATTTATTTTTTTCCCTCATAAACTGCCACTCGGTCTTACCAATTATTCTTAGGCACCCAGAGCCAAGAATTTGAGAAGGCAACTGCATATGTTGGATTAAAGAAATAAAAACCAATACAGATCTGTGTTTCCCCTCCTGGTCCTTGTCTTCTGACTGCCCGGCTGTTTCTGGGAAGATTTTGGTGCCCTTTTGAGGCCGCCTCCAATCTCTGCAGAGCCTTCAAACGGCTGTTTTTGAGGGAACCGAGTTCAAATCCTCCAGAGAGATTTTTCTCCATCTCCACAGAGGTTCCTGGACAGGAAGGAGAGGAAGATGGAAAAACTGGAGGTGCCGAAGCGTCTTTCTCAGGCAGGGAGGCATTGAGAGGGACTCCCCCCAACTACTCCCATGCCAATCATTCCTGCCTTCCTCCTCCCCTCAGACGCTCTCCTCTCTGCGGGGAATCCTGCCACTTCTGCGTAGAGTCCACCCGGGGGCGCTCAGCTTCAGGACAGAACGGAACATGCGCTAGTATCTGGCACGTGATTCCCGGGTCGTCAGTTGGAAGACGCTGGAGGTGCATCTAACCCTTCCTATTACCACCACTCCGCTTCGGGAGCCTGGGGCGGGGCCTTTGCAGGAGACCCAGAAGCTGCCGGGAAGCTTTGCAGGGATGCGGATCCAGACGAGACTCCCGAGTTCTGTGAGTTGCGGCTCTGCCAAAGCACAGGAGGCATGCATGGAGACGGGCCAAGTCTTCTTTCGGGGTCGGAGTGCGGATCCCATGCTCCCCTGCCGCCCTTTCCCATGCAGAGGCAAGGCGGGAGACGGTGGAAATGCGTTCTTTAGAAGGGAGGGCCCGTTTCCCCCACATTTCCTGGGGGAGCCACTGCATGGGGGAGGGGAGGCTAGCCCGAAGTTTTCCTGCTGGATCTGGGTGCAAGGACTGGGGTGCTGCTTCCCAGTCTTTCCCCACGACCGCAAAAGGGCTCTATCGGCAGACGAAGAAGAGAAACATGGCAAAAGTGGGGTTGATGTGCAGCATTCGCACTGTATGCCCGATGACACCAATGGTTGTCAAAAGTTGGCAACTTTACATTCTGGGTGTTGAAATGGAAGCTTGAAAAAAGCTGCATGGAGCTAAGAAGTGGGCGGATGTGTTTGTAAGAATTGGGTGAATCAGAAGATCATGTTAAATTGTATGTGGATTGTTCAGTTGGGTGTTAGTGCTATATGTATTGGATGATGGCTTGTTAATTCAGGCTTCTCAAGTTCTCAAAGGGATTCGGGCCAGATGGGCTTCTGTTGCTTTTATTATATATTCAGATATTGATTTATTTACTTAATAAATGGGTTTATATAGCACTCGGCTCAATTTTTGTTTGTGACCTGCGACACTTGCGATTTAAAGAGTCTGTCTTCATTCACAATGAGTTGAAATCAGTTGAGTAAGTAACTCAAAAATAGGAATCCAAAATATTTTATGTATTTCTCAAATATTGTAAATAATTGGTAGAGGTTGATCCAGAAATTTTCTCCTTAATTTCAACCACATAAATCAACCTACCTAATAAGATTCTCCTTCCTCTTTCCAAACATTAGTAGATTCATTTGACATCTTTTACTGTATGTTTTGGAGAAGGATCCTTAGTAGTTAAATTAATCACCCTATAATTAATGGAAATTTCTGTTTTTCATTTCAGATATGTTAAGTGGAAACCTTTCCTGCTCCATCTGAAGATGAAAGCGTCTTCTAAGTGTGGAAGGTTGAATGTCCTTAGGAAATTTGACCAGGATCTCTTCGTGAAATCCAGGTCTTGTGAATAGGAAGATCTCTGGAGATCTATTGGCCCACTTTGTAACTGGATTAGAGAAAAAAAGAGAAGATGGAAGGACAACACCTAGCAGATGCAGGAACTGGAAAAGGCCCGCTTGCTGCTCAGCCCTGGAGCTGTGAGAAGAATGAGTCAAGTCTTAGGCAGAAGATCCAGGAAGTGGGAACTAACACTTGCTGTCCCTTCAGAAAAGTAGAGTTCCAGAAGGTGACTGGGCCCAGAGATGTTTGCAGTCACCTTCACCGCCTTTGCCTTCAGTGGCTGCAGCCAGAAAGACACACGAAGGCTCAGATGTTGGACCTAGTGCTCCTGGAGCAGTTCCTGGCTGTCCTACCCCCAGAGATGGAGAAATGGGTGCGGGAGTGTGGAACAGAGACGAGTTCCCAGGCGGTGGCCCTCGCCGAAGGATTCCTGTTGAGCCAGGAGGAGGAAAAGATGCAAGAAGAGTTGCAGGTGTGAGAATATAGCCCCGGCAGGTCTAATGATCTCTCTGAATTTGTCAGTGTCTCTCTGGGATTATGAACTGCTTAAGGCCAGTTGTCCCATTCTTCTTTTAGAAGATATTTTTTGGGAATTATTCCACCCTCATTTTCCACCTTCAGTGATATGCATTGGGGTCTCTTAGCTTGAGGGTACAGTATGAGAATTCATTTCTTTCTCTCTGCTCTTCCTTGTTTCTACTGGGACGTCATGTCCAGATATCCTTGGAAGCAGCCACTGAGTATGTCAAGGGAAGGAAAGAATCCAAACCCTCTCAAGAACTACTGGTTGGGGAGATCTTTCAGAAAGATCAAAATCAGGATACCACATCAGGTAATGGAAGCCGCATCTGTGTGATGTAAGGTTTGGATATCCAGCTAACTGATTCTTTTGCTCCTCTTGGGTGGAACATCTCAATTTTTTTTAACAAATCTGCTTTCATGCTTTTTCTGCCTTTCACAGAGAACCAAAAACAGTCCTTGATATTTTTTGAATCACCTCTTCTTTGCGACATAGCTGAAAGAGCGACTGAACCTCAGGTAGGAGAAACATTGCAAAAGATCCATGAATCTTGGATGGGTTCCATTTTGTTATGGAGTTTAAGGCAATATACATATATTTTGTAAGCCACCCAAAATCACTGAGAATGAATTAGGTGGCCATATAAATTTTCTTAAATAAATAAAGTTTATTACATTTATATGCCTCTTGTCTCGGTATCCAGTGTGACTCTGGGTGGCTTAGAATGGCATAAAAGCATAAGTATAAAACCACTAAAATTAACAGTAATTAAAATGAAGGTTGAAGCCAAGTGCCTAGACCATTCGTGGGTGGACTATTGTCTCTTACTTAATCAACCACCTCCAGCATAGTGCACCCCCATCAGGCTCCAAAATAACTGGTACAACCAGATTTTCAGGCCCTTCTGAACGGCCAGAAAAGTGGAGGGAGATGTCATCTCCAGTGGCAAAATGTTTTTATTTTCATCTATTATAGATGAATGCAACTCTGGGCAGCATACAACCTACTAAAATAATATGAAAAATTAAAGGAACAATAGATGCAGCATTAAAATTAACAGAGAAATAGCTAAGACAGGGAGTTTTATAAAGGAGTGGAAGTGGGATCTTCTTTTTAATCCAGTAACCTCCAGGATGACATGTCTCCATTCAGGCCCCAGGCCAAACATCAGAAACAAGTTTTAAGGAAGGCTAGAAAGGGTGAGATGTATTTCACGTTGGGGAGTACCATGTTATAAATGGCAGGGGTGACACAGGAAAGGCTGTTCTCCTTGACCCACTAGCCAAAATTACTCCATCAGTAGGGTGTGTGTCCGAATAAGTGGGTTGGGGCAAGACGGTTCTTCAAATAACCAGGTCGCATACCATGATGGGTTTTAGATGATCAATCATAACCATGATGGGCTTTAGATAACCAACAGCTTGAATTGGATTTAGAAGCAAACCAGCAACCATTGGAGCCGCATGTAACAGTATCATCCTAGGGGCCTGCAGAACTGTCCATTCTGCTGTGTTTTGTACCAGCTGTAGTTTCTGAATACTTTTCAAGAGTAGCTCCAAATAAAGCCTATTGCAGTAATCCAAACAAAAGATGACCAGGGCATGAATGATTCAGCTCAGAACCTCACAATCTAGAAAAAAGGTGCAATATTGCTGTTTCAAAGCAACACAAAACGGGAAAATTTAGATTGAGTCTTTGAACATTCACACCCAGTTTGGCCTACCTCTCAAGAGTGTTTTGGAGAACCAAGAAAGAAAGTCTATTGTAATCTTCCCCACCCATTGTAGAACATTTTTTAAAAAACTATAATTAAGGTTAAAAAGTATTTAAAATGATTAGAGAGATAGTTGTAAGCTTTGGAAGCTATATTAGCACCAGACGCTTCCACACTGCCACATTCCTGAGCCTGGGAAAATGGGAGGGGGGAATTTCTTGGAGTATATGTGGTTAGACATAATAGCATTATTTTTCTAAGTCAAGGTCATGTTATTTCTGCACCTGGTTGAAAGGACGTCTCAAGCTGGGATAGATGGTAATTGGGGCATGTGATGCAATGAGGGGTGCAGGTGGTGCTTTTGTAGTTTTTACTTATTGCAAGGAAATCCGGAACTTTCAGATTTGGGACTTTCCAGATGTGCCAGTTTACTACTATGATAAAAAGAACTTTGAAGAGGATTTGTTGGAGTGGAGGTTTTCTGGAACACTGACAATAGCTAATAAAAGGAGCCCCCATTCTATTCTTTATTTCCTTGGAAGAATTCAACTTTATCCTCCTAAACTCATAATCATATTGGTGTATAAAAATGAATGGATGTATACCAGGCTAAAAAGGTATAATAAAATGGCCAAATAAAATATCTGTAAATAAAAAGTATGCCTAAGCGGCTCGTAATCAAAGCACTTAGAATTTGGTGAGGGATTTCTAACAACCTGGGTGCCAACTGACACCTGAACTTTGCAAAACCTGAGAAATGTTTTCTCAGGTAATGTTCTTCACTGCTCTGGTTCAGAAGGTGAGTAGACTACATCTCACCCACGTTTTGGTAGTTTTAACACAGATCCCTGGATGAGCTCTGTTAGCTTTTTAAGGTAGTCCAGACAAGAATCGGGACAATGAATTCTAGCTCTACTTAATTTAATGTGGCAAGTCTGGAAGAAAACCCCTTCCCCATCCCTTCTTCTTTTTTTTTTTTTTTTAAAAAAAACAAGTTTTATTAATTTCAACAACAAACAAATCATTACATATTTAAATCTTTTCCTGTATTTCCACAGAAATTTCCCCAATATTCTCATAAAACACAAACAAACACAAACAAACATATAAAAGATCTTTTAGTAAAGTACCTTGGCCCCAGTTACCTCTCTTTGTATGGGCAGCGCATTTCACTCTTCACAATTCTATCTTATTTAATCCATCTTAATTAAATCATTATATTTATATCTTTTGCCCATTCATTATCCCTCTATCTCTTCTTATAATAAAAATAATTTCTCCTGAAATCACTAATCAGAGTATGATGCCTTTCTATCCTCCCCCTAAGTTAGTAAAATTAACATTCAACATAACAAATACCCAATTCGGTTCTGCTTGGTACATTCTATCCACCAAAAATGTTTAAATACATTGTATCCTCCTTTCCTTCAATATTTTATTACATTTTAAAAATCAATCATTATTAAAGACTTCAACATTTTAATTTCTTATTAAATCTTAAACCATTCTAATTTACTATTTCAAATATAAATGTTACAATACCATCTTCTGTACCTAGCAGAATCTTTCTTACAGAAGTTTATATTTCATCCTTTGTCCCTAAAAAAATTCCTCTTCTCCCATCCAATTTTAAAACTTTGAGGCTTTTCTCCGCCTTTCCCCTTTCTTTCTTCCCCCACCAAATCTTCCTACCCCCTTCTTCTTCTAACCTCTGCCTTGCTGGGATCCCTTCTCTGTTGTGTTCCCTTTTTCTCTTGTTTGCTATCATTATATTTACTTTGCATCATATTTTTATCTTTCTCAAATGTTTTTTTAGATCTTAAGTCCTTCATTTTCCTTGCTCTCTTCCTTCCTTCTTTCTTAGATAAGTTTTGAGATTCAATAAAGATGGCGTCTTCGTCTTTTTCTTGTTGTTGTTCTTCTGTTTCCATCTGTTTCATTGTCTGTTGGTAATTAACCAGCGCCATTTCTAGAAATAGAAAAGCTTTTTCCATACCATCTTTGCAGGCTGCTTTTGTTTGCTCATATTCATCCCTCAGGTCCTCAGAAGGAAAAGCCATTATAAATAAATCTTTTCTTTTTTTTTTATTCCTCTTTCTTCTTACACCAACCAAATATTCAGAGAGAAAGGTAAAACAATCCCAAAGTCCACAATCCTCAATAAATCCAAGCAAGCCAACTTTCCCCTTCCTCTTCCAGGGGTGGTATCAAACAAAAAAAAAAAGAGAGTCCAAATCTGTATTTTAAAGCCTTTTTAAAATTATGTTTCTGTCCTCAGATCTTCAAGGCATCTCCTCCAACAAGATCCAGATTTATATATTTTCTTTGTCCTCTCCCTTCCGGCTTAATTCCGTCGGGAGGGAGAGTAAACTTTCCTTTCAGCACCTCAAAATTGCCGCTTTTTTTTCTCTTGTGGAAAAGATCATCAAAAAACCATCTTTTCCAGGAATTAAATTAGATAAGTCTCAAAGCCCTGGGTCGACCAAGAATAACTTTCACTTTTAATAACTTTCTCTTCTTCCTCCTGCGCATACTTGCCCGGCTGCCGACTTCTTTGTGGCGGCCATTACGGACCGCCGCTGCACCGTCCTGGTAAAAGGGGTTCTGCCGGCCAGGGAGGGGTCTGCAACACCCCAGACCCTTCCTCCGGATCCCCCTTACCTTCAGCTACCCCTGCAGGGCAGCCTTGCTCCGCACCCGTCCGGATCGGAGCCCCAAAACGGCTAGCGCGGCAGGGATCGCGCAGCTTCGCGAATCCCTACCGCTCGCGAAGCCGACAAACCGGAAACCCCCATCCCTTCTTCTGAAATTCAGATTTCATTGAGCAGACTGTTGTCTCGTCTGAGACTCTTCTTTCTGTCTCCCAGGGTCAATCCCATATGAAATTACAACCTCTCTTAGCACTATTACTGTGGGGAGTGTGAGCATGATGGCCCCTAAGTGGATACAGCAGACAGTTGGCAAAAATGTCAAATGGGTTTCTCCAGTTTCTGCCCACATAGAAAAGAGTTGGAGCTACTGCTAAGCAGAGGTGGTATTCAGCAGGTTCTGACCAGTTCTGGAGAACCGGTAGCGGAAAATTTGAGTAGTTCGGAGAACTAGTAGCGGAAATTTTGAGCAGTTCAGAATACCACCTCTGACTGGCCCCGCCCTCATCTATTCTCTGCCTTCTGAGTCCCAATTAATCAGCTGAGTCTTCTTTTGTTGTCCTGCATAGGAGAATGGAGCTGGAAAGCAGGTTAGTGGGGTGGGGAGAGAATGGGGATTTTATAGTATCCTTCCCCTGGAGTGGGGTGGGAATGTAGATTTTGCAGTATCTTTCCCCTGGAGTGGGGTGGGAATGGAGATTTTATAGTATCCTTCCCCTGCCACGCCCACCAAGCCACACCACACCCACCAAGCCACGCTCACAGAACCGGTAGTAAAAAATTTTTTGAATCCCACCACTATTTAGTTGACTTCACTGAAAGCCATTAAAAGTCCTGCAGTAAATCTGATGAAATGTCCTTTACGTTGTGCCATATGCCAAAAGTTGTGAGATCTTATTTTGAATTCTGCGGCAATTGATCATTTCATTCATTGCAAATCTCCCCTGGAATTGGTGGAAGAGAAGTCTCAAATTCTTCTTGGGATTGTTAATGCGGAAATGTGTTTCCTTGTTTAGGATCTTGTGTCTTTTGAGGAAGTGGCTGTGTATTTCTCTGAGGAGGAGTGGTCTCAGCTGGATCCTGACCAAAAAGCTCTTCATGGGGAAGTCATGCTGGAGAATTCCAGGAATCTGGCTTCTCTGGGTAAGAACCTCTATCTGTGGTTCTATAGAATGGAATTCTTTATTGGCCAAGTGTGATTGGACACACAAGGAATTTGTCTTGGTGCAAATGCTCTCAGTGTACATAAAAGATACATTCGTCAACTCACTGACTATCTCTAACTCATTGTAGCCAACTTGCCACAGAACAAAAGTTACACTAATATCAAAGAAATGGTGGAATAAAATCATTTAAAAAATCACTAAAGGAGGGGCCAAATGAAATGTGAATGACAAAAATTAAAATAATGTCAAAAAAACAGCATCACTGTTTTATTCTGCATTGAATTATCCCGCAGCGAGTTGGCCCGTAGTGAGTTGGCTGTGTGGATTGTCCCATTCCTGAGAACATCGCAAGGAATAACAGAATAATGGAGTTGGAAGGGACCTTGGAGGTCTAGTCCAAACCCCTGCTCAAGCAGGAGGCCCTATACCATTTTAGACAAGTGGCTGTCCAGTCTTTTTTTAAAGCCTCCAGTAATTGAGCGCTCCCGACTTCTGAAGGCAAGCCATTCTATGGGTTAGTTGTTCTTACTGTTAGGAAAGTTCTCCTTAGTTCTAGGTTGCTACTCTCCTTGCTTAGTTTCCATCCATTATTTCTTGCCTTGCCTTCTGGTGCTTTGGAAAATAGGTTGACTAGTTTGAAAATAGGCCAGGATTGCATTGAGTTTTTTGGCTGCTGTCACATACCACTGGGTCATATTTAAGTGATTATTCATTAGCAATAGAATTTGGACTTATATACCACAGTGCTTTACAGCCCTCTCTAAGCAGTTTACAGAGTCAGCCTATTGCCCATTAGAATCTGGCATCTCATTTTACTGACTGCAGAGGGATGGAAGGCTGAGACAACCTTTAGCCAGTGAGAATCAAACTGCCGACTGCTGGAAGCTGGCAGTCAGCAGACATAGCCTGCAGTACTGCATTCTTTCCACTTGACACCATGGCCACTAGGACTATAAATGCATGGAGTGTGGAAAGATCGCTCTCACAGTTACTGCTATTGGGAGTCACGTTTGATTCCCTTTTTGCTAATTATCCCAGCACCAGAATGAGAATTCCAAAAGACAGAGAAGTATGAAAAATTGTAAGCATCATCACAGTCTTGTGATTTTCCACTTGGTCAATTTGCCATTCCTGATTGTGGTTGCTCAATGAGTGTCCCAGGTTGATAGTTATTGGGGATTTAATTTGGCCCAAGGTCGTAGAGCATATGATGCAGCACAGGAGCTCATGGCAACATGGAACTGGTCCATGTTATCAAGGGCCTTGCATATGCTAGTTGTCAAAGATTAGATCAGGGGCAATTTTCTCTTAGGGCAATTGTAATCTGATTTGATGAGGATATATGAACTTGAATATTAGCCCACCTGGAAATTCATCCTTAGAAGCTTAGATCAGATTATTTTGTATCAGCCAGCAAAACACCCAAATTATATTGATGATACTTTGGCAAAATTTCAGGAAAAAAAAAATCTTTAAACATGTTCCTAATCTTCCTACAATTTCTTGTTTCTTTTTGAAGAAAATAATGTCAAAGAGGATAAGAATTACACGGAACAATGCCAAGCAATCCACCGGAAAAAGGAAACAGGAAAGTTTGCCACTCAGCTGGAACCAAAAAGTGATGAGAGGAACCAAACACAACGTGGAATTCAAAAAAGCTTTCCTTGGATCAGTCAACCTACTTATCATAGAAAGATCCATACAGAAGAAAGACCCTATAAATGCCTGGAGTGTGGAAAGAGCTTTTCTAAATCCAGTCACCTCATTCGTCATAAAATGACACACTCAAAAGAGAAACCGTATACTTGTACCCAGTGTGGAAAAGCCTTCCGTGATAATTGCGCTCTCAGAAGTCACCAGAGGAATCACAATGGAGAAAGGCCCTATAAATGCATGGAGTGTGGAAAGACTTTTACTCAAAGCGGTGCTCTTGCTACCCATAAAAGGATCCACACAGGGGAGAAGCCATATAAATGTATGGAGTGTGGAAAGAGCTTTACTCAGGGTAGTCATCTTACTTCTCATAAGTTCATCCACACAGGGCAGAAACCATATAAATGCATGGAGTGTGGAAAGAGTTTCTCTCAGGGCAGTCGTCTTACTTCTCATAAGTTCATCCACACAGGGGAGAAACCATATAAATGCATGGAGTGTGGAAAAACTTTTAGTCAAAACAGTAATCTTACTTCCCATAAAAGAATCCACACAAGGAGGAAGCCATATAAATGCAGAGAACGTGGAATGGGTTTCTGTGAAAACCCATCTCTTAGGGAACATGAAAGGAACCACATAGGGGAGAAACCACATAAGTGTATGGACTGTGGAAAGGGCTTTTCTGTATCTGATTATCTCATTTCCCATGAAATGACCCATTCAGAAGAGAAATCATCTACCTGCTTGGAGTGTGGAAAGACTTTCCCTGATAATTATTCTCTCAGGAGCCATCAAAGGAATCACAGGGGAGAAAGACCCTATAAATGCATGGAGTGTGGAAAAAGCTTTGCTTGGAGCAGTAATCTTTCTTACCATAAAAGAACCCACACAGGGGAGAAGCCATATAAATGTCTGGAATGTGGGAAGGGTTTTAGTACCAACAGTTACCTTACTGCCCATAAACGGATCCACACAGGGGAAAAGCCATATCAATGTATGGAGTGTGGAAAGAGCTTTAGAAGGAGTAGCCTTCTTACTTGCCATAAAAAGATCCACACAGGAGAGTAGCCATATCAGTGCAAGGATTGTGTGAAGACCTTTAACAGGAATAGTAATCTAAAATATGTCATGTCATGTCATGAAAGGCTCCACTTGGGTGATACTGCATATAAATAGTACACTCGTACAGATATGTGAGAACATTTTGCCTTTCCAGTCCAAAATGGACAAGATGTCTCCTTAATCCTGATTATAATTTTTGGTAAGTAGGAGGTTCCAAGGCCAAAAATAAGTGGAGATAATGGGCAGTGATGGTGTCTTAATAGTGTCCAGCACAACATTTAAGACATGTAGACTTCCAGGAATTCCTTTTGATGAATATATGCACTTGAGTAGAATTGCAGGTGGATAACCAACCCTTGATTTCTTATGATTGCACTATTTCTTCATTTGCTTAATCTTGTTATCTGCCTTTCTATCCTTTCTTCCTGTTGTGTATTGCAAAATAATAGCCGAGAAAGAAAACCATAAGGAGTATAGGGTTAGAAAATACAACCTGAATTTCAACATACAGCTCATTGGCTTTGTGTCCTAACTTTGTGGTGATTTTTGTTTTCTTAATTGCAAAGTAAAATATCAAAAGAGTTTGTGTGTCCTAGCATCACAAAGCATGCCAGAAATGTGTGGGAGACATCTCTCATTTCACAAAGGAGTAACTATCACTTGGATATGAAAATAACAAAGTCAGATTTGTTTTCTACTGTATGAAATCAGGACATGGGAACTTGTAATAGCAATGTGAGCATTATTCAGTCAAAAGTGCCTTTATGACACTGAATCCTCCCCATAATCTCATATAAATGTGCATAGTATGGAAAGAGTTTTAAAGGGAGAGTTTTCTTTTTATCAAAGGAGCCATAGTGATGAGAAAGCCTATAAATACACATGCAAAGGGTTCTCTATGAAGGTGCAAACAGTCTGCTTTGCTGCAGAGTGACATGAGGTTGACAAAAGCTAAAATGGATTGTATCACATATACTTTTTAAATTAAATCAAACACAGTTGGTATAGTTTTTTTCCATCATACAGTTACTGGTCTTTGGACACATTGAAAATTACAAATGTGGGATTATTTTTGGAGGATCCATACTTGAGGGTTTGAGTCTCACGTCAGATTGAAATCATTTACTCAAAGGCAGCTTAGCAGTAGTTCCTAATGTTTGAATCTGTTTTTAGTTTTTTCCGTATATGGAGTGGATAAACCAAGTAGCTTTATTAAGAAAAAGTTCTTGTACGGAAGATGGATATCTAGCCAAGCATCCAACAGAAACCTAGATGTGTCATAAATACAGATGTGATATTACATGACAAGTAGCACACATGGAAAATTGTGGAAATTTGTGGCAAAAATGAGGATAGACACAAAAGGACAATGCTGGTATTCTTATCCAGCCTTATTGAAAATAAATTGATTATGTGTCGTCAAATTGGTTCAACTCTGCAACCACACAAACAGATTTTCTGACAGGAGGACTGTATTAAATCTTTGCAACTGCATAAGACAAATTCTTCCTAACTTGAGCAGTCATTAAACAAACTACCTGTATTTAACTGATTTTGTTCGGTGAAATTTTGTTTTTAAAATCCCCTATTCAATATTTTCTTTCCTTCAATTTACAAATCCACTTTTTCTCCAGTCACAGATAAGTCATCATGTTTCCCCCTCTTTGTTTCTTCACCAAGGAACCTCATTGTGAGGTAAAATTTCTGGAACATCCACACGTTTCATCTTTTTCCCCATTTTGGAAGTGATTTTCTTTTTATACTTGTATAGCATTATTTCCTTTGTCGACACTCGGCCTTTCCAAGTATTCTTAGGCACCCAGAGCCAAGAATTTGAGAAAGGCAGCTGTATATATTGAACTATAGATATAACAAAAGAAATCTGTGTTTTCCACAAAGGCTCGTCATCTTCTGACAGCGCGGCCTTTCAGGGCAGCTGTTCTTTGAGGGAACTGAGAAATCCTCCAGAGAGATTTTTCTCCATCTTCACAGACGGTTCCTGGGCAGAAAGGAGAGGGAGATGGAAAAAGTGCCGTCTCTGAAAGTACCGAAGCGCCTTTCTCAGGCAGGGAGGCGTTGAAAGGGGCTTTCCCCCGCTACTCCGATGCTTATCATCCTTGCCTTCCTCTTCCCCTCAGAGACGCTCTCCACTCTCCCGCCGTTTCGGGGAATCCTGGCACTTTGCGGAGAATCCACCAGAGGGCGCTCTCAGTTTCAGGAGGGAACTGAGCATGCGCTGGGCTCTTCAGCTCTAATAGAAGACTTGTGTTGCCCGGGCGTCCGGGAAGCGGCTGCTCCTTCTGTTCCCTCCCCTCCCTCCGCGGTGAGTGGGAGGCGGGGCTTTTCCACTTGGCAGAGTCTCCCGGGAAGTTATTGCGGGGATCCGGATCCTGATGAAACTCTCGAATTCCGTGAAACTCTCGAATTCCATGGGCTCTGCCCATGAAAAGGAGTCCCGCGCTGGAGAGGTGCGTGGAGACAGTCCAAGTCTTCATCGGGGTCCCAGGTTTTCCACTGCCACCCTTTCCCATGCATGAGCCAGGCGGAGGGGGAGAAATGGTATCGCCAGAAGAGAGGGGCCGTTTCTTCCCATTTACTGGAGGAGTGGAGGCAGGCTCGAAGTCCTCCTGACCTATTGGCTGTGGGTGCAAGGACTGGGTCCCGAGTGCAAGGACGAGTGTGCGACGACAGGAACTGGAGTGCTGCTTCCCAGCCTTTCCCTACGACCGCAAAGGGACTCTTCCCGCAGACAAAGAAGGGAGACGTTGCAGGGACGGAGGTGCAAATGGGGCTGAGACGCAGCATTCGCAACTTGTGTCCCATGACACCGGCGTTTGTCAAAAGTTGACAGCTTTACAGTCTTGAGTGTTGAAGTCGAAGTTGGAAAAAGACTGGATTAGGCTAAAAAGTGGGGACTTTTTAGTTTCTAGGATTTGCATGAAAACAGACCCTCATGTCAAGTTGCAGCTGGTTTATTTATTTCAGTTGTAGACCTATGTATGTATTGGATGGTGGTTTGTTAATTCAGGCTTCAGAAGTTCTGTAAGGGTATTTCTGCCAGGTAGTAATGTTCTGCTCAGTGGTGCTATTCAATTTTTTTTACTACCAGTTCTGTGGGTGTGGTGTGGCTTAGTGGGTGTGGCTTGGTAGGCATGGCAGGTGAAGGTTACTGCAAAATCCTATTCCCTCCCCACCCCACTAACCTGCTTTCCATCTCTGGGAGGCAGAAAATAGATGGGGGGCGGGGCCAGTCAGAGGTGGTATTTGCTAGTTCTCTGAACTACTCAAAATTTCCGCTACTGATTCTCCAGAACTGGTCAGAACCTGCTGAATACCACTTTTGGTTCTGCTTTTACTATATGTTCAAATATATCAAATGTTGATATATTAAATCGATAAGTAATTATTAAATCAATTTACATGGCACTCCTCTTAATTTCTCTTTGTGACCTGAGACATTCGTGAGTCAGATTGTTTTAAGAGTTTTTCTTATCTCTATTCATAGCCACAAAAATCATGTTAGCAGAAACCTCAGAAATAGAAATCCATGACACATTTTATGTGTTTCTCCAGTAGGTTAAATCATTGCAAAAGGTTGATCCAGAAATTTTCTCCTTAATTTCAACCACATAAATCAACCTACCTAATAAGATTCTCCTTCCTCTTTCCAAACATTAGTAGATTCATTTGACATCTTTTACTGTATGTTTTGGAAAAGGATCCTTAGTAGTTAAATTAATCACCCTATAATTAATGGAAATTTCTGTTTTTCATTTCAGATATGTTAAGTGGAAACCTTTCCTGCTCCATCTGAAGATGAAAGCATCTTGTAAAGTGTGGAGTGTCCTTGGGAAACTTGCCCAAGATCTCTTCATGAAATTCAGGTCTTGTGAATAGGAAGACTTCTGGAGATCCATTGACCTATTTTGCAACTGGATTAGAGAGAAAAAAAAGATGTAAGGACAACACCTAGCAGATGCAGGAACTGGAAAAGGCCCGCTTGCTGCTCAGCCCTGGAGCTGTGGGAAAAATGGGTTGAGTCTTAGGCAGAAGATCCACAAAATAGGACCTAATACTTTAGAGATCCAGTGCTGTCCCTTCAGAAAAGTAGAGTTCCAGAAGGTGACTGGGCCCAGAGATGTTTGCAGTCACCTTCACTGCCTTTGCCTTCAGTGGCTGCAGCCAGAAAGACACACGAAGGCTCAGATGTTGGACCTGGTGCTCCTGGAGCAGTTCCTGCCTGTCCTACCTCCAGAGATGGAGAAATGGGTGTGGGAGTGTGGAACAGAGACGAGTTCCCAGGTGGTGGCCCTCGCCGAAGGATTCCTGCTGAGCCAGGAGGAGGCAAAGATGCAAGAAGAGTTGCAGGTGTGAGAATATAGCCATGGCGACTCTAAAGAGGAGTTTAGAGTTGTTCCATTCTTCTTTAACAAAATATATGTGGAGGGATTCATCCATTCTCACTTTCCTGCTTTGGTGATGAACATTGCGGTCTCCAAAGTTGGGGGTGCAGTATGGGAATTCATTCCTTTCCTTCTGCTCTTCCTTGTTTCTCCTGGGAAATGTCTAGATATCCTTGGAAGCAGTCACTGAATATGCCAAGGGAAGGAAAGAATCATCCAAACTCTCTCAAGAACTGCTCAAGGAGATCTTCCAGAAAAATGAAAATCGGGATACCATGTCAGGTAATAGAAGCACCTTCTATATGATACATCCAGCTAACTCTGATTATTTTGCCCCTCTTGGATGGAATCTGTATTTTTTTTAATCAAATCTGCTTTCACACTTTTTCTTCCTCTCACAGAGAACCAAAACCAGTCCTTGGTATTTTTAGAATCAACTCCTCTTTATGATGTAGCTGAAAGAGCGACTGAACCTCTGCCTCAGGTAGGAAAAACTTTGGAAAAGATCCATGAATCTTGGATGAGTTTCATTTTGTTCTGGAGTTCAAAGTAATATATATATTTTGTAAGCCACGCTGAGTCACTGAGAGCATATTAAATTTATACGCCTCCTACTCACTATCCAGAGCAGGGCTGTCAAACTCCCGCCCTGTCGGCCAGATGCGTCATGCACTGGCCACACTCACGCCCAGTTTAACGAAGGGGAAAGAAGTCATGTGATGTTGCCGTGACGATGTGAGTTTGACACCCCTGATCCAGAGTGACCATGAGTGGCTTACAATGGCATAAAAGCATAAATATGAAAGCATTAAAATTAACGATTAAATGAAGGTTAAAAACCTTCATGTGTTGTTCTGGATGGACTTTTGTCTCTTACTCAGTCTGCTACCTCCAGCATAGCACATCTCTATCAGGTCCCAACCCAACTGCCAGAGCCAGGTTTTAAGACCCTCCCAGAAGGCCGATGTCGTCTCAAGGGCAAGATGTTTTTTATTTTTATGTATTAAATTTATATGCCTCCATATTGAAAGAAGCTTTTTTGTTATTTTTTGCTTTTTGTCGCAAGCCTTAGTTCATTTTGAGCCTTAGCTTTCCTAACTGCATCTTTGTGGGTTCAGACTATTTGCTGATATTCTGCCTTAGTTATGTGCCTCTTTTCCACTTGCTATAAAGTTCCTTTTTATACTTGTCCTTTTTGTCTCTCATTTTATCAGAGAGTACTATTGGTAGCCATGCTGCTTTCTTTTGAGATCTCTTACTTTTCTTCTTCACTGGAATTTTGGTAGACTGGGCTTTTATAATCTCACTTCCCAAACTTCTTGGGTTGTTTCCCCTTGAGGATTTTTGTCCACGGAATCCTTCTCAAGCTGTCTCTAAGATTATTAAAATCAGCTCTCTTGAAGTCCAAGAGTCTAGTTTGACTTTGTTCTATTGCTTGTGCTTACATAATGCTGAGTACCAATATTAGAGGAATCTAAGGTTCCTGTAACTTTAATGCATTCTAGTTAAATAGGTCCACTGCTGTCCAAAAGCTGCCTTAGATCATTATTAAATGCTCCCATTCAAATCCAGAGAGCAATACCAGCAGCAATTGATTTTTGGCAGCAAAATCAGCACATCACTGGCAAGAGAGAAAAAGTTTCTTACTGTTCAGCAGCCATCTTGGGGAGGAGTGCCTCCTGAAACTCAAATTTAATTGAGCAGACCATTGTTTCAGCTAAGGGTCTTCTTCCTGTCTTCCAGGATCAATCACATATACCAAAGGTGTCAAACTCAAGGCCTGGGGGCCAGATCCAACCTGCAGGGTGCTTAGATCTGGCCCATTGGGCCACCCTGGAAATAGTGAAGGATTGGCCTGTGGTCCCTCTGCCAGTGAAAATGGAGCTCGGGAGGACCATGTGTGGCCCTCCCAAGCTCTGTTTTCACTGGCAGAGGGTTACAGGAGGCCGTCACAGCTGAAAATGGAGCTTGGGAGCCTGTTTTCACTGGCAGAGTGCTTGGGCCACCATAGGTGCTCCCGACACAAGTGACATTGAACTGGCCATGCCCCCGGCCATGCCCTTCCCCCCCAGGTCAAACACAACCCTGATGCGGTCCTCAATGAAATCGAGTTTGACACCCCTGCCATATACCATTACAAGCTCTCCCAACACTTTTAATGTGGTGCAGAGTGTGAGCATGATGGTCCCTAAGTGGTAAGTGGTAAAGTGATTGGCAAAAATGTCAGATGGCTTTCTCCAGTATTTCCTTCTGCCCTCATAGATACTGCTAAGACTATCTTAGTTGGCTTCACTGAAAGCCATTAAAAGTCCTGAATATAACATATCCTTCACGTTGTGGCATCTGCTAAAAGTTGTGCCATCTTATTTTAAATTCTGCAGCAATTGACCATTTCATTCATTGCAAATCTCTTCTGGAATTGGTGGAAGAGAAGTCTCAAATTCTTTTTGCTATTGTCTGTTAGCGGGGAAATGTGTTTCTTGTTTAGGATCGTGTGTCTTTTGAGGAAGTGGCTGTGTATTTCTCTGAGGAGGAGTGGTCTCAGCTGGATCATGATCAAAAAACTTTCCATGGAGAGGTCATGCTGGAGAATTTCAGGAATCTGGCTTCTCTGGGTAAGAACTATCTATGGTCAGAAACTAAGAGAAGACATTTAGGGGTTAGATGTAGCCATCTACTTTGATAAAAAAAATAACCTTGATTTTTTGAAGAAGGAAATCAATACCCATTTCCTTAGATCAGGGGTGGAATGCTACCGGTTTGGCCCGGTTCTATAGAACCGGTAGCTCTGAAGAGCAGCAGTCACCGAACCGGTTCACTGCGACAACCTTTTGGTCGTCCTTTGGCTCGCCCACCTGCCCGGGCTCTTGGCTGTCCTTTATTTCCTGCCTTTTCAACCTCATCTGCTTTGTGCGGCACAACTAAGGTTGAAAAATCAGGAAAGAAGAGGATTTTCAAATGCTGCGCACCTGCGCACAGCACTTGTCAGCTGTCCGGGTGGCACAGCTGATGTTTTTTTGCAAATGTTGCAAACACACACATGCGCGCGAAGCAAAACACACTCTCACTGAAATGGTAGTAACACCGATTGAATCCCACCCCTGCCTTAGATGTGTATTAGTTTGCAATACTGGTGAGTGTTTGTGGGATGAGTGTGAAGGTTCATTTTCCGAGCTTGTGGATTTGGTTTCTGAACGTTTCGTTACCAGGCTAGGTAACATCTTCAGCGGAGTTTAGTGGATGTCAGTATTAGTGTTCTTCTGTTTATAAGGGCTTCAGGTGTGGGTGTGTCAAGTGAGGGTCATGTAATGGGTCAGGTGTGAGTCATCAGTAAGAGCTTTATGACGGGTTTTAGGGAGGTTACATTAGGTGAGGATCATTGGGAGATGAACTGCTGGTGTGGGGGCTTGTGTGGGTTGGCTGGGGGTCAGTTCTGTCTCTGGACAGTTGTGTGGTTGATTTCTGGAGAACTGGTAGCAGAAATTTTGAGTAGTTCGGAGAACTGGCAAATACCACCTCTGACTGGAGATTTTACAGTATCTTTCCCCTGCAAGGCCCGCCAAGCCACACTCACAGAACCAGTAGTAAAAAAATTTTGAATCTACAACCAGCGGTGACTGGTTGTAAGTCAATATTTCTGTTGATGAAATTGCTTTTGGAGTGCCAGGTTTCAATAAACTTACAAGCATGGTAGATGTTAGTGTCGCAGATGTTTCTTCTGTTCCAATCAATCTGGTGCTATTTGGTGTCAGTGTGGGTAGAGGTTAAGGATTTGAGATTTAGGCATTTGAATGCCAGCTGGTGTTCATGGATCCTGGTTTTTAATTGATGTGATGTTTGTAGAATTGCAATGGGTTACAGTTGATTTTATAGATTACATTGTTTCTTTCATCCTTATGTATCTTCTCTTTGGTCCAGAATCACAGTTATATAGTTATTGGGGGATTTAATTTGACCCAAGGTGGGTGAGCATATGATGCAGCATATGTTATCAAGGGCCTTGCAAATGCTAGTTGTAAAAGATTAGATTAAGGTTTTCTCTGAGGGCAATTGTGTTCTGATTTGATGAGGATATATGAACTTGGTATTAGCCCACCTGGAAATTCATCTTTAGCAGAAGCTAAAATCAGATTCTTTTGTATCAGCCAGCAAAACACCCAAATTATATTGATGATTCTTTGGCAAAATTTAAGGAAAAAATATCTTTAAACATGTTCCTAATCTTGCTACAATTTCTCATGTTTCTTTTTGAAGAAAATACTGTCCAGGAGGATAAGAATTACAGAGAACAATGCCAAACAATTCATCCAAGAGGAAAAGGGGAAGTTTGCCATTCAGCTGGGACCCAAAACTGATGAGAGAAACCAATCACAAAGTGGAATTCAAAAAAGCTTTCCTTGGATCAGTCAACCTACTTATCATAGAAAGATCCATACAGAAGAAAGACCCTATAAATGCCTGGAGTGTGGAAAGAGCTTTTCTAAATCCAGTCACCTCATTTCCCATAAAACAACACATTCAAAAGAGAAACCGTATAACTGTACCCAGTATGGAAAGGCCTTCCGTGATAATTGCGCTCTCAGAAGCCACCAGAGGAATCACAATGGAGAAAGGCCCTATAAATGCATGGAATGTGGAAAGTCTTTTACTCAAAGTGGTAATCTTGCTTCCCATAAAAGAATCCACACAGGGGAGAAGCCACATAAATGTGGACAATGCGGAAAAGGCTTTAGGAGGAATGCTGATCTTACCTCCAATAAAAGGATTCACACGGGAGAAACCATATAAATGCATGGAATGTGGCAAGAGCTTTACTCAGGGTAGCCATCTTACTTCTCATAAGTTCATCCACACAGGGGAGAAACCATATAAATGCATGGAGTGTGGAAAGACGTTTACTCAAAGCAGTAATCTTACTTCCCATAAAAGAATTCACACAAGGAGCAAGCCATATAAATGCAGAAAATGTGGAATGGGTTTCTGTGAAAACCCATCTCTTAGGGAACATGAAAGGAACCACATAGGGGAGAAACCACATAAGTGTATGGACTGTGGAAAGGGCTTTGATCTGATCACCTCATTTCCCATGAAATGACCCATTCAGAAGATAAACCATGCACTTGCTTGGAGTGTGGAAAAATTTTCCCTAATAACTATTCTCTTGAACCATCAAAGGAATCACAGGGGAGAAGCCATATAAATGTCTGGAATGTGGGAAGTGTTTTAGTACCAACTGTTATCTTACTGCCCATAAACGGATCCACACAGGGGAAAAGCCATATCAATGTATGGAGTGTGGGAAGAGCTTTAGAAGGAGTAGCCTTCTTACTTGCCATAAAAAGATCCACACAGGAGAGAAGCCATATCAGTGCAAGGAGTGTGGGAAGAGTTTCAACAGGAATAGTAATCTAAAATCTCATGAAAGGGTCCACTTGGGTAATACTCCATACAAATACTAGACCTATACAAATACATGAGAATATTTTGTCTTTCCAGTCTAACGCAGGCAAGGTGACTCTACAATCCTAGTTGTGATATTTGGTAAGTACATTCCAAGGCAAAAAATCAGGATAAATTGAGATAACGGGCACTGATTGCCCTCTTAATGGTGTCTAGCCCAGTACTGAAGAAGTGCAGATTCCTAAGAATTCCCTCTGATGAATATTTCCACTAGAGCAGAGTTGCAGGTGGATATTCTTTTTTTAAAAACAAATTTTATTAATTTTTACAAAAGAGTACACAAACAAACAAAGCATAGAATGTAATAACATAAAAGATCTTTTCTGAAAAAACCAATAAAACATCTTATTTAAAGACGGAATAATTCCAAATTATCACATTTCCATACAAGCACAATTTAATATATATATTTACCTTATCTGTTCAACTTCATATCTTATCCCAGCTTCTCTTTATTTCTCCCTTCTATTATTCAAATTATATTTCTTTTACTTTAGATTGTATACATTCTTTATATCCATCTGTCTTATTTACAATTTCATTATTCTCTTCCAACATTCTTCTTACATTCTTCTAAGATTTTATTGATTCAAACATAGACATACAAAACACAAAACATAAATACCTAAAACTTATTTTTGGAAAGCGGCTTACCCCGGGTTACCTCTTTTTATACAGACATAAATCAAATTCATACTCAGTTAATATACTGTTTCATATCTTAATTAACATTCTGTATTTTCTATATATTTTCTCTGCTCTATTCACTCTCATAATTCTATTATATTTATTTCATCTCATTTTAAATAATTATACTTGTATCTTTTGCCTGTTCTCTTCAATTATCTATCTTTTCTTTCTAATACAATATTTCTTCTGTAATCACTGATTGAAGTATGACAACTTTTTATCTTCCCCCTAGATTTGACACTTGAAATAATACATACTTTCCATACTGATTCTGCTTAGCACAATACATTTTAAAATAATAAAACAAAAATAAAAAAGGGGTTGAGTTTATAGTATGGTCAAAACAATATTCCATAGAAAATTAAACTCTATTATTTACTCTTAAACATTTTATATGTTCCCTTTAATACATTATTAACTCATATTTCAATTTTCTAACTCAGCTTCAAATACTAATATCTACAATACAATCTTATGTACTTTTGCAGAATCATATATTTTTTTTAATTTAAATTTTACCCTTTAGCTCTGAAAAAAAACCTTTTTTTAGCATCTTGTTTTAAACCTTTATGGCTTCTCTTTCCTTTTCCCCTTCCTTTCTTATCAATTCTGGTCTTTTTGTCCCCCATCTCTCAAATTCCACTTTTTTGATCTTCCCTCTCTGTTGTGTTTCTCTTTTCTGTTGCTTTCTGGCATTGTATCGATTTTTCATCTTATTTTCCCCTTTCTTGGTTGCTTTTTTAAGTTCTGAATTCTCCATTTTCTCCCCCCCCCCTTGTTCTTTTCAGCTATAACTTTTTGTCCATTAAAGATGGCTTCTCCTTCATCCCAGTCCTCTTCCATTAAGTGTTAACTGTTCCATTAACTCTTTCTTCTCCCCCCCCCCTCCTGGGGTGAGATTCAATTAGACAGTTTCAAAATGATTTTTAGAAGCCTAAGAGTTGCAGGTGGATATTCAATCAGTCCTCAGTCCCTTGTTATGATTTCACAATTTCTTCATTTGCTTAATCTAGTTACAATCTGTCTTTCCACCTTTGCTTCTCATTATGTAATGCAAGTAATACAGGAGAAAGAAACCATAAAGGGCATAGGGTTAGAAAATACAACCTGAATTAGAAAATACAACTCATTGCTTTTATTTCTCGGTGAGAAAGCCCATAAATAAATGCACAGCAAAGACTTTTTGTAGCAAAAGTGCCAAAAGTCTGCTTTGCTGTGGCATGACAGGTAAAGGTAAAGGTTCCCCTCACACATATGTGCTAGTCGTGTCCGGCTCTAGGGGGTGGTGATCATCTCTGTTAC
This sequence comes from Notechis scutatus, assembly GCF_049901735.1. Classification (NCBI taxonomy): domain Eukaryota; kingdom Metazoa; phylum Chordata; class Lepidosauria; order Squamata; family Elapidae; genus Notechis; species Notechis scutatus. Next base: position 15,447,174 of record NC_142010.1, on the reverse strand, counting down.
AAAGCTGAAGAGCCAGCACTATTCAAAGACGTTTCCATAGTCATGTGGCCGATAATATGATTATTATCCAACCACATCACTACTAATTTATTATAATCAGTGAAATTTACATACACACATGACACCCAAACACACGCACTCACGCAAACACACACACACACACACACACACACACAAATGTCTATATTAAAGCTGCCTTACTTTGTTAAGTCCTAGCTACAAAAATCAGATATTTTTCTTGTGGCTTTATTTGCAAATTTATCTGTACTGTGAAAATAATAAATATTTTTCTTGAAGCTTAGTATCTTTAAATAAGTTCAAAATACCTTTTTCTATGAGTTGATATAACGGTTTTACCTAAAATCATGAATTGTCAACTGTACTTTTCTCTATCACAGAAAATATAGACTAGATGATCAATGACTAATTGCTATTTAAAACTAGCAAGTTTTATGAGGAACATTGAACAATTATTGAGTACAAAGACAATTTTATCCACATACTACCCAGCTGTCACATAACTAGATTATTAATCATATCAAACAATTGCTTTACTAAAATCTAGTTATATCACCAGAATTTCATAATTATTTAGAAAGTGTACACACGCGGAAAATGACTTTTCAGACAATGAGAAGAACTTCGCCTGGGGTTCAAATAAGAGAGGGAACCCATAGCTGTGTAGTATGAGAGAAAGAATGACAGTAATTCTCCTAAATTTTCAGGCTGAAAAATGTTGGTAGTTGGTACATCCTGTTTACACTTTCAGAATTGTTAAATTCTGTTAACGCAGCATCACAATAAAGTAGGAATGAGCTCATCTGGCTATGTTTTGTATCTGATTTACTCCGGACAACATTAGCTGGTAAACTTTCTTCCCGTGGACAAATCCATGCTTTATGATAATTACCCTGTTGCTTTCAAAGGCTTTATGAATAAACTTTGCATTTGTTTGTTTGCTCAATTTATTTGTGATCCAGTCTAGAATGCTCCCTGTACTTTCCCAATTTTATCAATTATTTATTTCCATCTGCATTTATAAGGGATTACAAATTTGCTGGATTTTTCTTTTTCCTTTGAGGACAGTGATAATACTTGTTCTCCAAACTCAGGATATTTGGTGTAAGTCTGACAGAAAGTAGTAGAAAGACTCAAATCTGAAAAACAAACAAAAAAACTACTGTGGGATAGAAAACCAAGGTTTTTGCTTTTATCATTCCTGGATATTTCTGTTCTGATTCCATCCATTTCTGAAGAAGAATGGAGTTTTGCAATCTTCCCAGATGAAACTGTACTTAACAAATACATGTGGCAGCAGATCTGAACATCATAAGCTTGATAGTTCTTTCAGGAAGGATCCCATTAGAGAGCAACTGGGGAGTTTTGAAAGACAGAGACTTACTATCGATCAAGATGCTCTTTTTACAGCTAAAGTTGCTCAATAAGGTGGGAAACATTGGTATCTTTTCTCTGTTTTCCAAAGCCTTGCGACATTTTCAAGTGGTTAAGCCTATTCACTAATTCAGTGAGGATTGAATGTGGAAAATAGAACCTTTATAAAGGTAGTTTCGCATATACAAAAAGGCTAGTTGTTTCTGGCTCTAGGAGGTGGTGCTCTATCTCCATTACAAAGCCGAAGAGTCAGCGCTGTCCAAAGACGCCTCCGTGGTCATGTGACCAGCTTCCTGACTAAATGCCGAAGGCGCATTTGAATGCTGTTATCTTCCCACCAAAGTGGTCCCTATTTTCCTACTTACTTTACATGCCACGTACTGCTAGATTGGCAGAAGTTGGGACAAGTAATGGGACCTCATTCTGATACGCAGGGCTAGGGATTCAAACGCTGAACTGCTCTCCACCTGCTGAACAAGCTCAACAAGCTCAGCCTTAGCCACTGAACCACCACGTCCCCCAAACCCTTATAGCTTTTGTAAAATGGCTTAGGATACTTCAGCACAATTGCAAGTGAAGTGAAAGAGGCAAGGATAACTGTAATCAAGACTGGACTTTGCTTCTTGTTGACACCATTGGGAAATATGCTTTGAATTCAGGTTTAGTTTGTCATGGCTACAAGTTTACATTCTTAAATAGACCACACTGGTCAGAATTTTCCATACTTGTCTTTCTATGCCTTGGAGATAGAAGAACAGGCCTTCTGCTCTAGGGAGAAGGTCCAAGGCTTTCCATTCACAAGAAATCATAATGACTGTCTTGATGTTCCTTGTCTCAGAAAAACTGAAGCACTGGAACAAGGATTGACTCTAAAGAAAAGCCTCCTTCCTCATATTGAAAGAAATCAGGGACAATTTGGAAAAGTGCTACTTAGATTTGGTCTTAGTTTATCACTTCATATGGAACAAGGGTCTCCAACTTTGAATTGAATTTGGGAGTTGAAGTCCACAAGTCTTAAAGTGGACAAGGTTGGAGACCCCTGATTTAAAGGGTTACAACTAGGTACAAAGGCACAAAGTTAGACTCTTAAATACATGATGTGGAATGGTGGGCCTATTTGCAACTCCAATCAAAATACTTAAAAGATAAGAAAGAGTGGGGAATTAGCAAAACTAAGACAAAATTAGATGAAATTTTATTAAAATCTGAGAAGATGAAGATTGAATAAATTGAAGAAGAAAAAGAAGAAACAATGGTGGTATGGATGAAAATTTCGTATAGCATTAATTTAGACGATTGGCAAAACTTTGGAAAAGAAATTTAAAAATGACTTTAGCTATACCATTCAAGGAAAATTTGTATAAATTATTTTATAGATGGCACATACTTTCATCAAGATTGGCAACAATAAATCCAAATCTTTCTCCCATGTACTGGAAATGTAATAAAGAAAAAGGAACTTATTATCACATGGTGGAGTTGCAAAGAGGCCCACAAATATTGGCAAAATTTACACAACTGGATAGAAGAAATGTGTGCAATGAAAATAGAACCAGAGTTTTTTCTGCTAGGGATCAATACGAGGAAATATGATAAAGAAAATATATATCTAATAATCCATGTAATAACTGCAGCAAGATTGGCGTATGCACAGAATTGGAAAAGTAAAGATAGCCCAAATGAATTTGAAATATTGAGGAAAATCATGAGATGCGCAGAAATTGATAAACTAACAAAGGAGCTAAAAAATAAGGATTCAGATTATAATAAAACACGGGACAAATGTTATGGTTGGTTAGAGATGAAGATTCATGCAAATAAGGAATGATTATAGGCATATTTAATGTATATAGAATGAAATTATGTAATATTGGATTTAGCATAAGTAATGACAAAGATTGATGTTAGGAAGACTACCAGGTTCAACATTTTTATTGTAATTTGTGTTTGTGTGTTTGTTTAATAAAGGAAAATTGTATTTAAAAAAAAAGCTATTTCAGTCCTTCCTGATGAAACATGCAGAAATGCGAATGGGAACTTTCTCTGGGATGTCAAGATGCCAAAAATAATCCAACCTACCAATAAAAGAGAAAATTGGTAGATCACGGTTGAAATGAGGGGTCCTTGGTGCTCTCTGAGCTTGATTGTGTTGTTACAGACATTTCATTAGCCAAACTAGGGAACATCATCAGTGCACCAACCAACCTCAGAGGGCACCAAGGAGCCTTCAGTCCAACTTGGGCCCACTGTGTCAAATTAAGATCTGAGTCAACCAGTATGAATGCAGAAGCAGGGAACCTTTTTCAATCAAAGACCTGTTGTGGTGGAATAATGACAGATGTCAATGTAGAGTGTGTGTAAAAAGCTTCAGGGTGAACTATCTATCTTTCAGAGAAGGAGCCAGAATGAACAGAAGCTGAAACAAATGCATGGGCAAAAGATATTTTTCAAGCATTAGGGCCATGTTTTTGTCTTTTTACGGTGTGCCAGAATCTAAGAAACGCTATAAAGGTAACTTAAAACAAAATTACTTATCCCAAATACAAATTCAAGGAAAGGAGATAGCATGGTGGTCCTTTGCACAAATACAAACCCATTATAATAAAGATAGAGAACAATTTGGCTTTAATATGACCCTACAAGAATTAGATAAAATATGGCTAGGAGAGGAAAAGAAAACAATTAGTAAAACATATAAATACCTTTTGGACTACAAATTAAAAGAATAGTCACAGAATCTATGATAATTTGGGCTAAAACATGGGTCATAGTATTGAATTAGATAAGTGGGAACAGATCTGGCAAACAAATTACAAATTAACCATGTCAGTCTCGTATAAAGAAAACTTATATAAAATGGTTCAACGCTGGCACCTACCTCCTGCGAGACTGGCTAAGTTGATGTTCCCCAACCTACCACCCAACTGTTGGAAATGTAACTACGCACAAGGAACATATTTTCACATGTGGTGGACTTGCCCATGTGCTCAGAAGTTTTGGAGAAATATTAGAAATTGGATTTTAAATATAACAAAGCAAAATTTAAAACTTGAGCCCGAAACCTTTCTGCTAAGTATGATAGATTTAAACATGGAGAAAAAATATCAATATTTAATTTTGCACATCATAACTGCGGCCAGAATAACGTATGCACAAAACTGGAAACTGTCTTCCATTCCTTCAGAGGATATGGTAATTAAAAAAATACATGAATGTGCTGAGATGGATAGCCTTACCAAATTGTTAAAAAATAAACAAGATAGTGACTATTATGAAATATGGAACATTTGGTATGAGTAGTTAAATAAAAGGTAATATTTGATATTTGGATAAGTTATGGAAATGACAGAAGACATGCATTTAATCATAAACTATATAGAGAAATTAAAACATTAAAAGAAAGAAGGAGTTATTGTAACAAGGCACATCACATCAATGATAAAGAAAAAAACACCATTGCTCAATATATGCTGTAAAATGTATATATGTATGTATATGTATATGTATATGTGTATATATATATATGGATCTGTGGTTATTCGGGTTTTCTCCCGCGTAAGATTGGAAGTATCTAGGCAACGTTTCGATGAAGTCTCATTCATCATCTTCAGGCTTGTGTCTTCTGCTCTGTGCTTCTCAGAGTAATGTGAGCTTGCAGCTGCTTCTTCCTTTTAACTGCTAATGGGGGTGTGACTTGATTGGGTGGAGGCTTGGCTGTGTTCTGATTGGGTGGGGGTGTGTTCCTAATAGTTGGGGGTTTGGCTGTGTTCTGATTGGTTGGGGGTTGGCCGTGTTCTGGTTGGCTGGAGGTGTGTTCTGTTCAGGTGGGGGCTTGGTTGTGCTCAGGTTAGTCTTAGTTGCTGGGGGATTTGAGCTGGTTAGCTGTGATCCTGCTGTTTGGCTTCGGGTTTGTGGTCATGCTGCATCTTCATGGTGGGGGTCAGTTCGCTTCATGTATGGCTCGGAAGGGTTTGAAGCGGATAGTGATGCAGCTGCAGTGCGGCTTCTGGTCCGTGGTCGCACTGCAGATGCATCACTACCCGCTTCAAACTAAAATGTATATACGTATATGTATATGTATATGTGTTATGTTTGGGGCGTGGGCGCAAGAACGGAGACGAGGCATCAGTAGTGACTCAACTCTTTAATAAGTGACTTCAGAACAGAGTGAACAGAGCGAAACCCTTGGACAGCAGCAGCCCTTTTATAGGGCTGGCTGCTGTCCCATTAACTAATGAACTACGTTTAATACCTTTGGTTTCTGTCCAATGGGAACAGCCCGTTCTAAGCCAATCAGGATGCCCGGAATGGACCAATCCCGACTTGCTCTGATGGGCCAATCAGGAGAGCAGGATTTCGAGCCTGCTTTCCTAGCTAGCTTTTGTTAATTTTTAATACGGCATATTTTATTAGTTCATAACACCCCTTCCCCCCAGGTTCCGTTTACACGGAGTGGTGATGTATTCTCGAAGGTATGCAGGTTTTTTAACCTGCCTGGTCGACTTTCGTTGCTCCATCAGTTTCTGATTGCGGTTTGGCTCTGGTTGAGCACTTCCCGCAATGTCCGGAAGCATCGCTTCCGTTTCTCCTGGAGACGATTCGGCGCTGTTATTTTCACTCTCCTCATTGTAGTCAGCCAGGTTCCTGGGGTTAGTTCCGGGGTCTCGTGGGCCTGCTTCCATCGCGGATTCCAGCCGTGGTGAAGCAAGTCCCCTCCTTGATTCTTCTTCCAATGGCGCGTTTCTTGGCTGTTGTGTTTCTATAATGGCGTTGTCATCCATTTCGTCCTCGGACCCATCTGTATCGGTATTTCCTCCCCCCCTAGTCAGAGTTCCCGGGGAGTTAAGTGAGCCGGGTTGCAATCTGGAACGCAACTGATCTATGTGCCGTTTCCAGGATTTGCCATCTGTAGTTTGCAAACGGTAAGATCTGGGGCCGGTGAGGTAGGTTATGGTTGCTGGGACCCACAATGGGTCGCCGGAAAAGTTTTTGGCATAGACCAAATCGCCTACCTGGAATTTGCGGCATTTTCCGCTGGAGCCGAAAGGTGTCTCCGGCGTGTAGGCAGGATGCAATCGGTCGAGGTGGGAGTGAAGTTTCCGCCCCATTAACAGTTCAGCTGGGTTTTTGTTGGTGATGCTGTGTGGGGTTATATGTTGAAGCAAAAGGATTCTGTTTAGTTTTTCATCGATGTCCCCTGGATCCATTTTGTGCAGAGTTTTTTTAACAAATTGAAGCATTCACTCGGCTCTTCCGTTGGCGGCAGGATGAGCCGGCGAGGTTAGCGCATGGTGGATGCCCCGGTCCGCAAGATATTGTTCGAATGGTAAGGCGGTGAATTGGGGCCCGTTATCCGAAACTAGAATGTCCGGTAAGCCATGTGTTGCGAATAGCTTATTGAGTTTTTTTGTAACTGCTTCTGTGGTGGTGCTCTTCATTCTGGTGACTTGAGCCAGTTGGAATAAGCATCGACTGTTAGCAGAAAGGTGTGTCCCTTGGTGGGTCCCGCAAATCGATGTGTATACGGGACCACGGACCTCGAGGTTTCTCCCACTCGGTTGGAGTTGCCTTCGGTGGGGCAGTGCTGACTTCTTGGCATTTGGGGCAAGATTTAACCCAGGCTTCGATTTGTTTATCAATGCCCCGCCACCAGGCGTAACTTCTCGCCAGCGCCTTCATACGCACGATGCCAGGGTGTCCGTCGTGCAATAACTCCAATACGGTTTGTTGTAGCCTCTCTGGGATGACGACTCTGTCTCCCCATAGAATGCAACCCTGTTGAGAGAACAATTCAGTCTGGCGGCTTTTGAACGGTGCGAAATTGTTGTGGGTTTCGTCGACTGGCCATCCTCGTTCGACCCAGCTGAGGACACGTGCGAGGATAGGATCTCGTTTGGTTTCGGCGGCGATGTCTCTCGCAGTTAATGGCGGTGAGCGCAGTGCTTCTATTTGGAGCGTTGTGAGGGACGGAGCTGGGTCGACGACGGTTTCCGGAAGTGGGGAACGACTCAAGGCGTCAGCGTGGGGAATGGCTTTTCCCGGGCGGTGTTGTAATTGATAATTGTATGCCACCAGAAATTCTGACCAGCGTGTCATTCTTGGCGACAGTATATAGGGCGTTGGCTTGTCCCCCGCTATAATGCCGAGCAACGGCTTGTGGTCCGTAATTATGGTAAATGATCGTCCATAAACATATTCATGAAAACGTTTAATAGCGGCGACAATAGCAAGAGCCTCCTTATCGAGTTGGCTATAGTTTCTTTCAGTTTTAGATAATGTGCGGGGAAAAAAGGCAACAGGTGCTTCTTTGCCGTTAGGTAGAACATGGCTTAAGATGGCTCCCACCCCGAATGGCGAGGCGTCACACGTGACGGTTAACGGCAAAGTCTCGTTAAATTGCATTAAGACAGCGTCGGAGGTCAAGAGCTCTTTCACCTGCTGGAACGCTTTCTCTTCCCGTTGTCCCCAGACCCAGGAAGCCTTCTTGTCTAACAAACGATGTAATGGTTCAGCTACCGTCGCCTTCTGAGGCAAGAAGATATTATAAAAATTAATGAGTCCTAGGAAGGCTTGTAGGTCCATTTTATTCCTAGGTCTGGGGGCGTTTTTGATGGCTGTTATTTTTTTTTTCCGGTTGGGTGGATCCCCTTTTTATTGAGGAGGTACCCTAGAAACTCAACCCTCTCAGTACAGAGTTGACATTTGTCTTGTTTTACTTTAAGCCCTGCGTCTTTAAATTTTTGGAGGACCGCTCTGAGTCGGTGTTCCAACACTTCTCTATTTGGAACAACTATTAAAACATCATCGAAATAAGGCACGACCCCTTTTATGCCTTGTAGTAAACGCTCCATTAGGCTTTGGAAAATGCCTGGGGCTACACTCACTCTGAACTGGAGCTGATTGCATTTAAACGCACCACGGTGTGTAACGATAGTTTGGGCCTCAGCATTCTCTGCGTCTACGGGTAGATGTTGGTATGCTTGTGCTAAGTCCAATTTTGCAAAGATTTTTCCGCCACCCAGAGAATGTAGAAGGTGTTGAACTACCGGTACGGGATAAGCGCTTTGTTGGAGCGCGTGGTTTAGAGTGGCTCAGTAATCCCCACAAATTCTTATTGATCCATCCTGCTTAATTGGTGTTACTATCGGGGTTTCCCAACGGGCGTGATCGATTGGTTCTTGGGCTATCAATTTGTCCAATTGTTCATCGATTTTAGGTTTAAGGGCAAAAGGCACTCAACGGGGTTTAAGGCGTATGGGCGCAACCTTGGGGCTGAGATTAAACGATATGGGGGCCCCCCTTGTACTTGCCTAGTTGCGCCGTGAATACGTCCTGGAACTCCTGGACAAGGGCTGTTCCCAAGTCACCGCTCCCGGTCTGGTGTATGCCGGCTAGTTCAATCCCCAGCGGAACGAACCACTGTAGACCCAGCAAACTGGGTTGGTCCCGATCGACAATGGTAAGAGGCAGTGTAGCGGTGCGGTCTTTAAATGAGACTTGGACGTTACGGGACCCGGCGACGGGAATTCGGTTTCCCTGATAGTCTCTTAATATGATTCTCTGGGTGCTGAGGTCTTGACGATGGATGTCGGGGATCAGTTGTTTGCAAGTCTTCCACGAGACCATGGATAAGGATGACCCAGAGTCTACTTCCATGATGCAAGGGTGATTTTCGATGGCGACCTTCACTCGGATCTTCTTTGCATCCAAAGATGAAGCGTGGCCGATGGTTATGGTTTGGTGCGTCTCCTCTTGTCTAGTCGACGCCGGAGGTGCTCGGTTTCTGTAGTGATAGTGGTTCCATTGGTGGTTCGGGCGATCCCGGCTCACGGGCGGGCTGCCCGTGGCTTGGCAGCCGTTGTTTTCTCTATGGATTGGACTTGACCCCCGCTTGCTCCTGCATACTTTAGCAATATGGCCCCTCTTCCCACAGAGGCGGCAGAGTGCATCGAGGAATTTGCATTCTGCTCGTGGGTGATTTGCCCCACAACCAGCGCATTGACGTGAAGGCTTCCGGCTTCGCTGATCTCGCTGGTTGCGTTCAGAACGGAGTTGGTTGACCTCTTCTTCATCACTGTCTGATGGAGACTCGAGGTCTTCATGGTGCGCCGTTGTAGCGTGCCTCTCTGAAAGAGGTGAGGCATCCTGGGCGAGTTGGCGGAGCGGTGCGTTGGTGCGGCGCATTCGAGCGGCCGACTTCCTGGTTGCTTCTGCTGCAGTAGCATCAGCGATGGCATCTGCAAGATCGATGTCCCCTTTGGCCATGATCTTGCTTTGAGCACCGTGGTCATCTAATCCCAGAACTATTCGGTCTCTCATGGCTTCCTCGAGGTTTGAAAAACCACAGAGACCCCCCAGGTTCCGGAGATCGGCAATGAAGTCTCCAACACTCTCGCCCTTCCATTGGTTTCTTTGGTAAAATTCGTGCCTCCGGATGAGAGTAGGTACGGCGGGTGCGTAGTGGGCCCGCAGTATCGGAGCGAGGTTATCCCAATCCATCATCTTCACCTCTGCAGGTTTTGCAAGTGCCTTTGCCATTTTAAAAACGGCAGGCCCACAATGGGTCAGGAAGACCGCTCGTTTCTTGCCAGGCGAAGCGTCCTTCAGGATATTGGTCTCCAGAAACATCTGGAACCGATCTATGTACGAGTCCCAGTCTTCGTTAGCCGGGTCAAATAGAGCGGGTGGTATAGCGCCGCTGGCCATCTTGCCTTTGTTGACGCTCTTTAAGCCACGTGCTCTGTTCGGTGCACAGCGAGTGCTTAGTCGGCTCTATTGTCTCCGCATCCCATCCTTGTCACCAGTGTTATGTTTGGAGGCGTGGGCGCAAGAACGGAGACGAGGCATCAGTAGTGACTCAACTCTTTAATAAGTGACTTCAGAACAGAGTGAACAGAGCGAAACCCTTGGACAGCAGCAGCCCTTTTATAGGGCTGGCTGCTGTCCCATTAACCAATGAACTATGTTTAATACCTTTGGTTTCTGTCCAATGGGAATGGCCCGTTCTAAGCCAATCAGGATGCCTGGAATGGACCAATCCCGACTTGCTCTGATGGGTCAATCAGGAGAGCAGGATTTCGAGCCTGCTTTCCTAGCTAGCTTTGTTAACTTTTAATACGGCGTATTTTATTAGTTCATAACAATGTGTGTGTGTGTGTGTGTGTGTGTGTGTGTGTGTGTGTGTGTGTGTGTGTGTATATATATATATATATATATATATATATATATATATATATATATATATATATATATATATTCTTACGTTTTCGCTGGTACTTACATGTATGGCCTTCAGCTTTGTTCGGGTATTTTCCCACGTCATAGTAGTGGTGCTTTTAAAGTTGTAGCAACGTTTCAGCAGAATCTCATCTGCCATCATCAGGCTTCTGTATAGTGTTCATCTGTGAGTCAGACTTTTACAGTGGTTTCAGATTTAAATTTGGGGCAGCCTATTGCTGTGCAAGAATGGTTTTTTCTTCATCCTGATTGGTTGAGAGTCTTGGTCTGTGTTTATTGGTCTTGGAGTTTGCTGTGTTCTGCTTCTAATATCTTCTGTCTGTTTTTTTGGCTCTTTTTGTATCTTGATTGGCTGGCAACATTGTGTTACTTTATTGGAGGCCTTTAGTGCAGCTTGGCTTTGGGTAAATGGATGGCTATCATTAGTTAGGAAGCTGGGTTTCATCTGGGTGCCCGGTTGGGGTGTGTTTGAGCTGGAGGTATCAGGGGGAATCTGTTTGTGCCCAGGTGTTTGCCTGGCTTGTGGTGTGGAGATTTTTTTGTTTGTGAGTGCAGGCTTCCAAATGATTGACAGCCTGGTGGAATCATCTCTTCTGTTCATGCTTTCTGGTCTTTTTCAATCTCTATGGCTTCTCTGATGATTCTGTGGCTGGAATTTTCTATAGTGGCTAGGGTTTTGGTGCCATTGAAGTTGATTCTATGACCTGTGGCTTCCATGTGTTGGACTAGTGAGGAAGTGTGTTCCAGCTTTTTGACTGCATTTTTGTGTTCATCCAGGCGGGTGCTTATTCTTCTATTGGTCT